>NC_037669.1:18850656-19099080 GCF_003255815.1 Theropithecus gelada | reverse complement strand
ATGTTTATTGCGGCACTATTCACAATAGCAAAGACTTGGAATCAACCCAAATGTCCATCAGTGACAGACTGGATTAAGAAAATGTGGCACATATACACCATGGAATACTATGCAGCCATAAAAGAGGATGAGTTTGTGTCCTTTGTAGGGACATGGATGCAGCTGGAAACCATCATTCTTAGCACCTTAAGGCTTATTTGAATTTAAAGGGAACTTCCATTTTGTGACACTCCCAGAATCCTTTCTTTCTAAGTAACGTTTCTATCTTTTCAGAGACTATGACTTCCCCCACCTGCTCCTCCCAATCTTAGTATTTAACGCAAAGGAGTCAGTCTAATAGTGGAACTTCAGCATATTTCAGGGAAAGGAAAGTGTTAGAATAATTCTATTTTCCTTCCTACATCTTCACAACTGTACTTCCCCTGCCACCATAAGCTTTCCAAATAGAATGTTCATACGTTAATTGAAATGCAACAGGTGTACCATAGTATTGCTTCTCTTGCCGAGATCTAAACACGTGCTACTCTTAGAATGAATATAGACAAATTATGAGGATTATGTCAATGAAGAGAGCTAACCAAACAGAGTTCCTCCTGAGAAGTTACTATCTGTTCCTTCTGTTTAAAGGCCAAGTTACTATTTTAATGTAGCCAGAGGAACCATAATATTAACTCAAAAATGCTTCTGATACATACATTTGCTTTGTGAACCCATGTATAAAACATGAACCCAAGATGAGATACCTTCAGTTTTCTTTGCCACAAAGAGAAATGACACCAATATGCCTATGGTTTTTATCCTTCTCAAGAGACACATCTTCTTAATATGTCTACCGAGTTACCATCATGGTCACTGGAGTGCCTTCCAAGGAGAGACATCACTCTGGCTACCATGGACACAAATATGGCAGGACTCTAAGTCATTCCCTGACATTATTTCTCTGAAAGCCAATTCATTGAAAAACAATTTGCTATGTTTTCCAGTTTTACTGATTTGACCAAAAAAAAAATTAATGCTATCATTTTTTAAATATTGAGATATTTGAGTATAAATTTCTTATGAATATGTATTAATGTATTCTAACTGGTAATTCATTTAAGCATATTTGAGAAGAATATTTATTAAAACAACTTTTTATGAATTGAGTAAATGTGCTATTTGATGAATTAGTCATTCAATATTTGATCTTTTGGCAAATGGGATTTTGGTAAAATTGGCTTTTGTCAAATTGATTTTGGGTGGGTCAACTTGCTTCCATATAGTAGAGACCATTCTGTCAAATATAATAGAGTAGTGTAAAACCAAGATTTATTTAAGATAGAACAGTAGTGTCAACCATAAAAAATCATGTCCAATAGTGGACATTTGTCAATGTCTGGAGACATTTTTCGTTGCCACAACTGGAACAGTGGGAAGTTCTATAGGTATCTAGTGGATAAAGGTCAGGGTTGCTGCTAGACATCTTCTAATGTACAGGGCACACCATCCCCACCATCAAAGGATTATCTAACATTAAATGTCAATAGTTCCCAGATTAAAAGGCCCTAAGATACAAAAGACACCTTTCTCAAAATTCTGTCTACATCTCTCCTACATCTCTCTACACCACCTTGGTGTGTGTGTCCCCATCGCTCAATCTTAAAATTATTTTATTTTAGTTAACTGGTTTTGAGCCTAGTAAGTACTTGGCCCTAGGCAATGAATAGAGAATAGGAGCTGAGCAACTGTGTTGGGTTCTTGGGATTGACAGTCTGAAACAGCTTTCAAACACCTAGCTCTAAGGGAATCATATCTGGAGGCAGAGCCAAGGTTATTAAAAGCCAAGATTCTCTGGGATATATTTTGAGTACCCTCTGACTATCTGTGGTTGTTTGGACACATATGTGTATTTGTATTGGATTTGAGAGGGAACTGGGTGTCCCTTTTTACACTCCCCAACACCACCAATGTGTCATTTATGTAAAAATCTCCAAAATAGGGAGGGGACCTGAAACGGAAGTGGAAGTGACTCATTTTCTCTTCTCCTTTCTTTTCTTTTTTCCCTTTCCTTTCTCTACAAAGTCTGCAATTCCTTTCATTAGAAGTAATATCAGACTCTAAAGGGGCTTACAGATTGTTCTAGCAAAAACATAGAACCAAAGACATAAGAGGGAAAAACCAAATAAAACATGTAATTACTGTGGACACAATGTTGAACTATTTAAACAAGCCCTGCAGTCCAAGAAAGAAAGAGCAATTACTAAGAAAAGAAGAATGTCCCAATTCCCAAAGGCAAGAGTGTGTCATAACCCGTAGTCTTCAGAGAGTCTTCAGCAGAGTCTTCAACAGAGCCTGTCTGGTAAGGTCTGGCTGCTGGAGGTAGAAGAAGCTGCCTAGTCCATGTTCTCCAGAGACCAGCTTGTCAATTCCTTCCTGTTTCTTACCAGGACCACACCAGCTGAAAGTGGCCAAAGGAAATAAAGTTTGCAGGGACCTTGGGAGCAGTTTTCTTCACTGCCCATGTGTCAAAGCAAAACTCTAGAAGTGGAAACAGAAAGATGATTTTGTGGTATTGGTGGACGGAACAAACAGCTTGACTGACTAGGAAAAAGTCAAGTCCAATGTCTTCCTTTATAGGATCCAGCTTCTCCAGAATACCAGCTATGATTTCTTAAGCTCAGATTTTAAGATGAAAAGAGAAATGGCCAGACTAGTGTAAGATAAGTCAGTTGAGCAAGAGAGGAGATGGTGATGTTATCCTGACCTGTCTCCAGCCTGTCTGAATAGAGGAACAGAGAATGAAGCAAATGTCAGAGTTGGAAAAGACTTCAAAAGTTTTCTAAATCTAAGCTTCTCATTTTGGAGCTAAGGAAATAGATAACCAGAGGCTAAGACATTCATGTATTGTCACATGTTAATAAAAGTCATAACCAAGTCTCTCCTCGCCACTTCCAAACTGATGTCCTTTCGACCCCATCGCCAGTTTGGGGCAACAAGCCTACAACCCATGTGCTCTTCACTAAGTCACCTCCCCTCTCTCTACCATGGTTGTTTCGTAGGATTGACAATATTTGAGACCTAAGACATGAGAGTGCACAGATGAAACATAAAGTAAGAGATATTGGCAATTTGTACACACAATTTACTGAACAACACTCTATAAAAGCAAATCTAACTTATTAACCTTATGAAAACTTCTGAGAATTTAATATATAAATATTTCAGACTTTTTATAAGCTAGCCTTCAAATTAGTGTATGAGTAGCCTTCAGCACATGATGTTGATACTTACAATTAATTAAAAGAGATTAAGTTTGTAAAATAAAAACTGGTGATGTGAACTGTACAAAACTAATGTGTCCATATGGAATCTATTGTTTAGTTGGGAAACTGATAGTGGTTGCAACATCTAGAATATCGTGAGGATATAATGAAAATTGGGCTAAGCATGGACAATTAGAATTGAGTCAAAGACTTCAATGCATATTTATATAATCTTTGTTTAATTAAGACTCATAAGATTATCCCCAGACTAATATCACATGTTCTCTTGGGGATAATAAATAGTAAACTGCTCTCTTTTTTATCCAATTTCATTCAGCTCTGTGAACAATAAAATAAAATTAAGATATTGGATCCCCAAATTTTCAGCTGTCCTATTAATACATTTTAATGCCATTTCCATCCGCTTTAAGTCAGCCAAAAATGAGTAGGCTAACATAAGTAAATGTGTTAGCCAAATTTTTTCAAAATCAAAATTCCTATAAAAACCTCACAGAAAGGAATGGCAAAAAAAAGTCACAAATATCCTCAAATACTTTTTAAAATACCAACTGGGTTATTTCCTTTTTGTGCTGAAAAAGTGGCCAATTTACCTGTATGTCATAATTAACATGTGATATTTTAATTTTTTATTTTTATTAATATATAATAGATGTGTATATTTGGGGAGTATGTGTGATAATTTAATATATTTACATATATTTGATAATTTAATACATTCATATAACTTATAAAGATCAAATCAGTGTAATTGGGAGATTCATCACCTTAAATGTTTGTGTTTTCTTTATGATAGAAACATTTGAATTATTCTCTTCCAGCTATTTTGAAATATACATTAGATTATTGTAAACTATAGTCACTCTACTGATATATCGAATCCTAGGCCTTATTTCTTGTATTAAATTTTATATTCGTACCCATTAATCAGTCTCTCTTCATCTTCCCTTCCCCCTACCTTTCCCAGCTTCTGATAGTTACCAATGTACAGATATCTCTTGGGTACATTGATTTCCTTTCTTTGGGATTTATACCCAGTAGTGAAATTGCTGGATCATATGGAAATTCCATTTGTCATTTTTTTGAGGAACCTCCATACCATTCTCCGTAGTGGTTGTACTAGTTTACATTCCCACCAACAGCATACAATGTTTCCTCTTTCTCCAGATCCTCGCCAGCATCTGTTATTTTCTGTCGTTTTTATAAAAGTGATTTTAACTGGGATGACATGATATCCCATTGTAGTATTGATTTGCATTTCTCTGATGATTAATAGTGTTGAGAATTTTTTCATGTACCTATTGGCCATTTGTGTATCTTTTTTCTTTTTATTTGTAGAAATTTTGGGGTTACATGTGCAATCTTGTTACATGCATAGAGTCGTGGTCAAGTCAGTGCTTATAGAGTATCCATCACCTGAATAACGTACACTGTACTCATTAACCAATTGCTCATCATCCTCCTCCCTCCCACCCACTAACCTGCCAAGTCTCCATTATCTATCATTCCACTCTCAATATCCACGTGAGCACATATTTTGGCACACCCTTATGAGTGAGTACATGTGACATTTGCCTTTTTGTGCCTAGTTTCACTTAAGATAATGAACTCCAGTTCCATCCATGTTGCTGCAAAAGATATAATTTCACTCTTTTATGGCTATTGTGTATATATACCACATTTTCTTATTAATTCATCCATATCTTTGTGTTTCATAATGTGAAAAGTGCTATGATAAATATACAAGTGCAGATATCTTTTTGATGTATTGACTTATTTCCTTTGGGAAGATAACCAGTAGTGAGATTGCTGATTGAATGCTAGTTCAATTTTTAGTTCTTTAAGAAATATCCATGCTGTTTTTCATAGAGGCTGTACATTCCCACCAACAGTGTATAAGAGTTTCCTTTGTTCTACATCCTCACCATAATCTGCTATTTTTGAGTTTGTAATAGTAGCCATTCTGACTGAGGTAAGATGATATCTCATTGTTGTTTTGATTTGCATTTCTCTGATGATTAGTGATGTCGAGTTGTTTTTCTTTTCCATTTATCTGTTGGCCATTTGTATGTCCTTTGAAAAAATGTCTATTCCTATCATTTGCCCACATCTTAATGGGATTATTTGGGGGGTTTTGTTGTTGAGTTGCTTGAGTTTCTTGTATATTCTAAATATTAGTCTCCTGCAGATGAATAGTTTGCAAATATTTTCTCCTGTTTCTCAGGTTGTCTGTGTTCTCTGTTGATCATTTTTTTGCTGGGCAGAAGCTTTTTAGTTTAATTAAATCTCATTTGTCTGCATTTGTTTTTGTTATGTTTTGTGGTCTTAACCATAAATACTTTGCCCAGACAAATGTCCACAAGAGTTTTCCCTAGGTTGTCTTCTAGTCTTTGTTTATTTTCAGATCTTACATTTAAGTCTTTAATCCACCCTTCATTGATTTTTGTATATGATGAGAGATATGGGTCCAGTTTCATTCTTCTGCATATGGCTATTCACTTTTCCCAGCAGCATTTATTCGGGAAGGTGTCCATTCTCCAAAGTATGTACTTGTTGGCTTTGTGAAAGGTCAGTTTCCTGTAAACATGTGGCTTTATTTCTGGGTTCTCTATTGTGTTCCATTGATATATATGTCTACTTTTATACAAGTACCATCTTACTTTGGTTACTATAGCCTTGTAATATAATTCTAAATCAGATAATGTGATACCTCCAGCTTCGTTTTTGTTGCTCAGAGTTGCTTTGGCTATTCAGATTCTTTTTTGGTTCCATGTGAATTTTAGAATTGTTTTCTAATTAAGTAAAAAACTGAGTTTGGTATTTTGATAGAAATTGCATTGAATCTGTTGATTGCTTTGGGCAGTATGGTCATATTAACAAAATTAATTCTTCTGATCCATTAGCATGAGATGCTTTTCCATTAGTTTGTGTCATGTTTAATTTCTTTCATAAGTGTTTTGTAGTTTTCCTTGTAGAGATCTTCTTTCACTTCCTGTGTTAAACTTATTTCTATGTATTTTACTTTTTGTACCCATGATAAATGGAATTGCCTTCTTGAGTTTTTCTCAGACAGATTGTTATTGGTGTATGGAAATGCTATTGATTGGTGTACATTGATTTTCTATCCTGAAACTTTACTGAATTCATTTATCAAATACAAGAGGGTTTTTTGGTAAAGTCTTTAGGTTTTTCTAGACATAAAATCATATCATCAGCAAATGAGGATAATTTTAGTTTCTCGTTTCCAATACCTTTTATTTCTTTCTCTTGCCTGATTGCTCTGGCTAGCATATCCAGTACTATGTTGAATAAGAGTGGTAAAAGTGGGCATCCTTGTCGTGTTCTAGTTCTTAGAGTAAATGCTTTCAACTTTTTCTCATTATAATGTTAGCTGTGGGTGTGTCATATATGGACTTTGTTATTTTAATTAGAGATTAAATTAGGAATAAATATAAAACCTGAACAGATTAATAATGAGTAGTGAGATTGAATCAGTAATGAAAAGTCTCCCAACATAGAATACTCCTTCAATGCCTAGTTTAAAGGTAATTTCTACCATTAAGGAATGTGAATTTTGTTAAATGCCTTATCTGCATCTATTGAGATGATCATATGGTTTTTGTGCTTCATTCTGTTGATGTAATGTATCATTTTTATTGATTTGCTTGTTTAACCATCCTTGCATTTTTAGTATAAATCCCACTTGATTGTGGTATATTATCTTTATGATGTGCTGTCAGATTTGTCTTTCTATTATTTTGTTGAATATTTTTGCATCTGTGTTTGTGAGGGATATTGGCCTGCACTTTCTCTTTTTTTGTGGAGTCTTTGTGTGGTTTTGGAATCAGGATAATGCTGACCTCACGGAATGAGTTAAAGAGAATTTCCTCCTGTTTCATATTTTGAAATAGTTTTAGGAAGATTGATACTAGCTTTTCTTTCTATGTTTGATAAAATATGGCTAGAGATCCAGCTGATCCTGGGCTTTTCTATGTTGGGAGACTTTATATTACTGATTCAGTCTCACTAGTCAATATCACTTTGTTCAGGTTTTATATTTATTCCTATTTTAATCTTTATGGCTTGTATTTTTTGTAGAAATTTGTCCATTTCCTCCAGGTTTCCAGTTTGTCAGTGCATAGTTGTTGGTAATATTCTCTGATGATCTTTTGTATTTCTGTGGTATCAATTGTCTGTCTCCCTTTTCATTTCTGATTTTGTTTATTTGGGTTCTCTTTCTTATTTTCTAGGTTATGATAGCTAGTACTTTATCAATTTAGTTTACATTTTTGAAGAACCAGCTTTTTGTTCTGTTGATCTATTTTATTATATTTTTTAACCTCTATTTCATTTATTTCTGCTCTGATTGTTAACATTTCTTTTCTTCTGTTAATTTTATGTTTGGTTTGTTCTTGTTTTTCTAGTTCCCTGTTGTGCATTGTTAGGTTGTTATTTTGTAATATTAATACTTTTTTGATATAGGCATTTATTGCTATAAAATTCCTTGTTAGCACTGGTTTTACTTTATCCCACAGGTTTTGGTATGTTGTATTGTCATTTTCATCTATTTCAAAGATGTTTATATTCCCATCTCAATTTCTTCATTGACCCAGGGGTCACTCAGGAACATGTTTAATTGCTATGTATTTGTATATTTTTCAGAGTTCCTCTTGCTATTGTTTTCTAATGTTATTCCATTATGGTCAGAGAAAATACTTGATATTATCTCCATTTTTAAAAACTGGTTGACTTGTTTTGTGGCCTAAAATGTGGTCTATCCTGGAGAATGTTCAATGTGCTAATGAAGACAATGTATATTCTGCAGTTGTTGGATACAGTATTCAGTAAATGTCTGTTAGGTCCATTTGGTCTAAAGCTCAGTTTACATCCAAAGTGTCTTTGTTGATTTTCTGTCTGGATGATCTGTCTAATGCTGAGAGTGAGGTGTTGAAACCTCCCACTATTATTTTATTGCACTCTATCTCTCTCTTAAGATCTACTAATATTTGCTCTATAAATCTGGATGCTCCAGTTTTGGGTGCATATATATTTAGAATTGATGTATCAATTGCAGGATTGATCCCTTTATCCTTATATAATGCACTTATTTGTCCTTTTTAAAATTGTTCTTAAAGTCTGTTTTATCTGCTATAAGTATAGCTACTCCTGCATGCTTTTGGTTTGAATTTGCATGGAATATTTTTTCCATCCCTTTACTTTCAGTCTACGTGTATCTTTACTGCTAAAGAGTGTTTCTTTTAAGTAGCATGTAATTGGATCATTTTAAAAACTCCAGTAATTCTATATATTTTAAGAGGATTATTTAATCCATTTATTTTCAAGGTTATTATTGACATGTGAGGCTTTGTTCCTGTCATCTTAATTGTACTCTGGTTATTATAATTTCTTTTCTTTCTTTTTCTCTTATACTTTGCCATTTAGGTTTGGTGGGTTTCTGTAGTAACACCATTTGAGTCCTTTCTGTTTCTCCTTTGTATGATTGCATGACCAGTGAATTTTATATTTTTGTGTGTTCTCATGATGATAAATGTCATTCTTTGGCTTCCAGTTTTAGGACTGTCTTCCTTAAGCATTCTTTGTATGGCTAGCCTAGTGGTAACTAATTCCTTCAGCATTTGTTTATCTGGGAATGACTTTATTTCTTCTTCATTTATGGAGGCTAATTTTGTTGAATGTAGAATTCTTACATCACGGCATTACCTTCTGGCCTGTAATATATTCCTCTAGAAACATCATATTTCCTTGCTTTTTCATGTTTCCTTTGCCCTTAAATTGATATCTGTGCATCTGGTATAACAGTTGCTCCTTCTTATTTTTGAATTTAATTAGTAGAGAAGCACTTTATCTGAAGACATATCTATGGTGTTAGTTGGGTAGGGTATTTTTGCTTTAATTCTAGGTGAATGCAGTACTATAGTCTCTGTATGATTTCATTGGTTGTAAAAAGCTTTAGTGGTATTTGTGTTTTCTTCAGTGGGTTAGATGTAGCTATTAGTAGAGGCTGTAGTGAAGTTGTTCTGGGACTGGGAAGCTAGATTGGCCAGTCTGCAGGTCACAATTGTGGCAGCAGTGGGCTGAGCATACCTATCTTTGTGCCCCAGGATGGTGCACACTAGCACCCATATTGGCAGTTACTCGCAGGCTGATTCTTCAGCCTCCAGGTGGCATTCTTAAACACCATTATGGTAGTTATGGACCTGTCAGGTGAACAGATTCTCGGGACCCTGGGAATCAGATGTGGTGTGACCAATGGGAATAGCAATGATGGGACAATTTTCTGGATCATAAGTGGTGTTCAAATAATGTTAGCAGTGGCTGCAATAGGGTGAATGGGTCTCCATGGGAGGCCCTAACCCCAATGGTGAGAGTAGGCACCGGCTATTGTGAGCAGAGGCAGAGTGATCCTCAAATAGCAGATGGAGTGCTCAGGTAAGAGGTGGGTAGCAACAATGTTGAGGATCCACCACTAGAGAGAGTGGAGCCACCCTCAATGGCCACAGCCTGGGCTGATGGGTAGCTGATACATGTTCCTTTCATACCCTAGTTCCAGCAGGGCTCACTCCCTGGTCTGGCTGCAGAAGCCCACACCCAGCTTGAGATCGACTTCCAAAGGTAAACCACACCCTGCTTGTATCCTGGTCTCAGACTCCAGCAGTGCTTACTTCCTGACACCATCTGCTGCCACCCAGGCCTCACCTACTTCTAAGCAGGAGTATAAAGTTTGTCAGAGACTAGTTTTGAAAATGCTGCCTTGTTGAAGCTATTTAGGTCTTGGGTAGTGTATTGGTCTTAGTACAAGCTCCCTTCTGGAGCAGTTTCATTCCAGGGACTCCCAGCAGATTCCTGTTTGTTTCGGGGGTTGAGATGGTCACAGTGTTCTTCCTCAGCTAGGATAGCATGATAACATAGTAGGGGGTGTGGGCCACTGGAAGTCTATTACTCACCCCTCTCCAGGAGTAACTGGGGAGTTACTCCTGGCCAGAGCGACTGTCTCTCCTTCTCCTTTTTCTTTTGTGTTGCTCCTCATTTCACTGCTGAATTCCAGCATTCTCTCTTGGATAATGTGCTCAATGTATCACTGTCTGTACACTCCAGCTCTTCTGTGTGGAGGAGGCAGTCATGAAATGCTTCCAGGCAGCCATTTTTAGCCAGATTCTCTCCTCATATGTCTTCTTTTGAGGAATATCTATTCAGGTCTTTGACTCATTTTTCAATCAGATTTTTTTTATATCAAGTTGCTTGTGCTCCTTATATATTCTTATTTTAATCTTTTGTCAGATGGATAGTTTGCAAATATTTTCTCCCATTCTGTAGGTTGTCTCTTTACTTGGTTGTTTCTTTTGCTGGGTACAAGCTTTTTAATTTTTTTTTAAATTTCTGTGGGTACATAGTAGGCATACATATTTATGAAGTACATGAGATATTTTGATATAGGCATACAATGCATAATAATCCATAACCTCAAGCATTTATCCTTTCTTTGTGTTACAAACAATCTAATTATACCCTTTTAGTTATTTGTTTTTACATATTATCCTAACAGTGGGCCTATTGTTGCTACTATTATGCTCTTTTTGCTTTTTTTTTTTTTTTTTTAACTTTTGTTTTTGATTTAGGGGTACATGACAGGTTTGTCATATAGGTAAATTGCATGTCATGGGAGTTAGGTGTATAGATTATTTTGTTACCCAGGCAATAAACACAGTACCTCATAGGTAGTTTGTCAATCCTTACCCTCCTCCCACACTCCACCCTAAAGTAGTTCCTGGTGTCTGTTATAACCTTCTTTGTGTCTATGTGTACTCAATGTTTAGCTCCCACTTACAAGTGCAGTAAGAACATGCAGTATTTGGTTTTTTGTTCCTGCATTAGTCCACTTAGCATAATGGTTTCCAGCTCCATCCTTATTAGTGCAAAGGACATTATCTCATTCTGTTTTATGGCTGCATAGTATTCCATGGCATATATGTAACACATTTCCTTTATCCAGTTTACCATGGTCATTTAGGTTAATTCCATGTCTTTGCTATTGTGAATAGTGCTGTAATTAACATATGCATACATGTGTCTTTATGATAGAATGATTTATATTCCTTTTGGTAAATAACCAATATTGAGATTGCTGGGTGAAATGGCAATTCTTCCTTATGTTATCTGAATAATAGCCAAACTGTTTTCACAATGGCTAGACTAATTTACATTCCCACCAGCAGTGCATAAAAATTCCTTTTTCTCAGCAGCCTTGCCAGCATTTGTTATTTTTTGATGTTTTAATTATAGCCATCCTGGCAGGTATGAGATGGTATCTCATTATGGTTTTGATTTACAATTCTCTAATGATTCACGATGTTGAGCAGTTTTTCATGTGCATATTGACCATGTGTATGCCTTCTTTTTGAGAAGTGTCTGTACCTGTCTTTTGCCAAATTTTTTAATGGGGTTGTTTTTTGCTTCTTAATGTGTGTAAGGTTCTTGTAAATTCTGGATATCAGACCTTCATCAGATACATAACCTGCAAATGTTTTTTCCCACTCTGTAGGTTGTATGTTTACTCCATTGATAGTTTTTTTGTGCAGGTACTTCATTTAATTAGGTCCTATTTGTCCATTTTTATTTTTGCTGGAAATGCTTTTGAGGTCTTTGTTAGGAAATCTTTGCCAAGTCGTATGTATAGAATGGCATTTCCTATGTTATCTCCCAGAGTTTTTATAGTTTTCGCTTTTATATTTAAGTCTTTAATCCAACTTGAGTTGATTTTTGTATATGGTGAAAGAAAAGGGTCCAGTTTCAATCTTCTACTTGTGGCTAACCAATTATACCAGCACCATTTATTGAATAGACCATTGCTTGTTCTGGTCAACTTTGTTGAAGATCAGATGGCTGTAGGTATGCAGTGTTATTTCTGGACTCTCAGTTCTGTTCAGTTGGTCTTTTTTTGTAACAGTGCCATGCTGTTTTGGTTACTGTAGCCTTCTAGTATACTTTAAAGTCAGGTAATGTGAGATGTTTAGCTTTGTTCTTTTTGCTTAGATTGCCTTGGATATTTAGGCTCTTTCTTGGTTCCCTATAAATTTTAAAATAGTTTTTCCTAACTCTATGAACAATGTCCTTGGTAGTTTGATAGGAAGAGCATTGAATCTGTAAATTGCTATGGGCAGTATGGCCATTTTAACAATATTGATTCTAGCGATGCATGAGCATGGAATGTTTCCATTTGTGTCATCTCTGATTTTGTTGAGCAGTGTTTTGTAAAGCTCTTTGTAGAGATCTTTCACCTCCCTGGTTAGCTGAATTCCTAAGGATTTTATTCTTTTTGTGGCTATTGTGAATATAATTGTGTTCTTGATTTGACTCTCGGTTTGGAGTTGTTACTGATTCCTGTACATTGATTTTGTATCTTGAAACTTTGCTAAAGTTGTTTAGCAGATCTAGGAGCTTTTGGACAGAAACTATGTGATTTTCTAGGTGTAGAATAATGTTGCCTGCAAAAAGAGATACCTTGACTTCCTCTCTTCCTATTTGGGTGCCATTTTTTTCTTTGTCTTACCCAACCACTTTGGCTAAGACTTGCAGTACTTTGTTGAATAAGAGTGGTGAGAGAGTGCATCCTTGTCTTGTTCCAGTTCTCAAAGGGAATGCTTCCAGATTTTGCCCATTCAGTATGATGTTGGCTGTGGGCTTGTTATGGATGGCTCTTATTATTTTGAGGTATGTTCCTTCAATGTTTAGTTTATTGAGGATTTTTAACACGAAGCGATGTTGGATTTTTACCAAAAGCCTTTTATGTATCTATTGAGATAGTTATTTGGTTTTTATTTAGTTCTGTTTATGTGATGAGTCATATTTGTTGATTTGGGTATGTTAATCCAACCAGCATTAAAGCCTACTTGATCATGGTAGATTTTGATGTGCTCCTGGATTCAGTCTGCTAGTATTTTGTTGAGAATTTTTGCATCTATGTTCATCAAGGATACTGGCCTGAAGTTTTCTGTTGTTGTTGTGTCCCTGCCAGGTTTGGGTATCAGGGTGATGCTGCCTCATTTAATGATTTAGGTAGGAGTCCCTTCTTCTCAAGTCTTTGGAACAGTTTCAGTAGGAATGGTACCAGGTCATCTTTACATAATACATCTGGTAGAATTCAGTTGTGAATCCATCTGGTCCAGGGTTTTTCTAGTTGACAGGCTTTTTATTACTAATTCAATTTCAGAACGGGTTATTGATCTGTTCAGGTATTCAGTTGCTTCCTGGTTCAATCTTGGGAGGTTTTATATTTCCAGAAGTTTATCCGTTTCTTCTATGTTTTCTAGTTTGTGTACATAGAGGTGTTCATGGCAGTCTTTGAGGGTTTTTTGTATTTCTATGGGGTCAGTGGCAATGTCCACTTTGTCATTTCTGATTGTGTTTATTTGGATTTTCTCTATTTTTACTCTGTTAATTTGTGTATATAGGTAGAAATAGGATTCCTGGATCATATGCTAGCTCAATTTTTAGTTTCTGGAGTAAACTCCAAGCTGTTCTCCATAATGGTTGTACTAGTTTACATTCCCAAAAACAGTGTGTGACACTTCCCTTTTCTCCACATCATCATCAACATGTGTTATTACCTGTCTTTTGGATATAAGCCATTTTAATTGGGGTGAGATTTTATCACATTGTAATTTTGATTTGCCTTTCTCTGGTGATCAATGACGTCGAGTACCTTTTCATACACCTGTTTGGCATTTGTATGTCTTCTTTTGAGAAATGTCTATTCAGGCCTTTTGGCAAAAGCTTTTTAGCTTGATGTGATCTCACTTGTATACTTTTGTTTGAGTTGCCTGTGCTTTTGGGATCTTATACAAAAAAACTTTGCCCTAGAGAAAGGAGGTGGGTTAAAAAACAAACAAACAAAAAAAAACTACCAATTAGGTACTATGTTCACTACCAGGGTGACAGACTCTGTACTTCAAACCCCATCATCACATAATATTCCCATGCAACAAATCTGCACATGTACCCTGTATCTAAAATAAAATTTGAAGTTAAAAACATTTGTTTTGCCCAGATCAATGTCCTGGAGCATTTCCCTAATTTTTTTTTCTAGTAGTTTTATAGTTCCAGGTCTTCTACTTAAGTCTTTAATCCATCTTGATTTGATTTTTTATATGGTGAGAGGTAGGAGTCCAGTTTCATTCTTCTGCATATGGTTATTCCATTTTCCAACACTATTAATTAGGAGGGTGTCTGTTTCTCATTATATGGTCTTAGTGCCTTTGTCAAAGATGAGTTGGTTGTAAATGTGCAGATTTACCTCTGGGTTCTATATTTTGTTCCATTTGTCTTTGCATCTGTTTTTATGCCAGTACCATGCTGATTTGGTTACTGTATCTTTGTAGTACATTTGGAAGTCAGACAGTGTGATGCCTTAAGCTTTGTTCTTTTTGCTCAGGATTCATTTGTGTATTTGGGATTGTCTCTGATTCCATATACATTTTAGGATTTTTTTTTTCTATTTATGTGAAGAATATTGGTATTTTGATAGGGATTACATTGAATCTGTAAATAGCTTTGGGTAGAATTTTCACCTTAACAAAATCAATACTTCCAATCCATGAGTATAGGGTATCTTTCTATTACTTTTTTGTCCTGTTCAATTTTTTAATTCATATTTCACAGTTTCCTTGATAGACTTTTCACTTCTTTGGCTAAATTGATTCCTGGGTATTTTATATTCTTTGTAACTATTGTATGTGGGATTGCTTTCTTGATTTCTTTTTCAGATTGTTCATTATTGGCATATATAAATGCCACTGCTTTTTGTATGTTGATTTTTGTATCCTGTAATTTTACTGAATTTTTTTATCAGTTCTAAGTTTTTTAATGGTCTTTGGGTTTTTCTAATTATAAGATCATGTTTTCTGCAAATGAGACTTCGTCTTTTCCAGTTTCAATGTTCTTTATGTCTTTCTCTGGCCTAATTGCTCTGGCCAGGACTTCCAGTATTATTTTAATAAAAGTGGTAAAAGTGAGCATCTTTGTCTTGCTCCAGATCTTAGAGGAAAGACTTTCCATTTTTCCTCATTCAATATGATTACGGCTATTGGTTTTTCATATGTGGCCTTTATTAATTTGAGGTATGTTTCTTCTATACCCAGTTTGATAAGAGGTTTTTTATGTTTGCTTCTTTGTTTGTTTGCTTGCTTGTTTGTTTTTTGAGATAGAGTCTCATTCTGTCACCCATGCTGGAGTGCAGTGGCGTGATCTCAGCTCACTGCAACTTCCACTCCCTGGATTCAAGCTATTCTCCTGCCTCAGACTCCCAAGTAGCTGGGATTACAGGTGCCCACCACCATACCCAGCAAATTTTTGCATTTTTAGTAGAGAAGGGTTTCACAATGTTGGCCAGGCTGGTCTCAAACTCTTGACCTCAAGTGATCCACCTGCTTTGGCCTCCCAATGTGCTGGGATTACAGGCGTGAGCCACCGAACCTAGCCCTGATAAGAGTTTTTATCATAGAGGGATGTTGAATTTTATCAAATCCTTTTTCACCATCTATTGAAAAAATTATAGATTTTGTTCTTCGTCCTGTTAATGAGATGTATAATGTTTTTTGATGTGTATATATTGAACCATGCTTGTATCCCTGGAATGAATACCACTTAATTATGATAAGTGATCTTCTAAATGTGTTCTTAAATTCAGTTTTCTAGAATTTTGTTGGGAATTCTTGCATCTATGTTCATGGGGGATGTTGGCCTGTAGTTTTCATTTCTTTGTCGTATTTGTCTGGTTTGGGTATCAGGGTAATGCTGGCATCATAGGACGAGCTTGAAAGTATTCCCTGCTCTTCAATTTTTTTGAAGAGTTTGAAGAAAATTGGTATTAGTTCTTCCTTAAATGTTTGGTAGAATTCAGCAGTGAAACAATCAGGTCCTGGGCTTTTCTTTGAAGGGAGACTTTTTATTATGGCTTTGATCTCATTATGCACTATTAGTTTGTTCAGGTTTTCTGTTTCTATATCATTCAACTTTGGTAAATTTTATTTGTTAGCATATAATTATACATAATAGTATCTCGTAATTCTCTATATTTCTATAGTCTCAATTTTCATGTCTCTTTTTTGGATATGGTTTTACTTATTTGAGTGTTCTCTCTTTTATTTGTTAATCTGGCTAAAGGTTTGTTGATTTTAGCTATCTTTTCCAAAACCCAACTTTTCATTTCATTGATCTTCTGTACTTTTTTGTCTTGACTTCATTTCTTTCTGCTCTGTTCTTTATTATTTCTTTTCATCTACCAATTTGGGGTTCGACTTTTTTTATTTTCTAATTATTTGAGGTACATCATAAGGTTATTTTAAGTCTTTCTACTTTTTTGATATAGGCATTTATTGCTAAATAATTTCCTCTTAATGCTCCTCTTTACTGTATTGAATGGATTTTTTTATGTTAAATTTCCTTTTTAATTACTTAAAGAAGTTTTTCAAATTTCCTTCTTAATTTATTCACTGACACATTGGGTCATTCAGGAGCATATGGTTTAATTTATATGTGCTTGTGAATTTTTCAAGTTTCCTCTTCTTATTGATTTCTAGTTTTATCCCATTGTAGTCAGAAAAGATAATATGACTTCTTCTTTTTTGAATTTGTTGAGACTTATTTTGTTGCCTAAGATATTGTCTACCCTGGAGAATGTTCCATATGTTGATGAATAAAATGTGTATTCTGCAATAGTTAGGTGAAATGTTCTCTATGTGTCAGTTAGGCCCATTTGGTCTATTGTGTAGTTTAACTGTATTGTTTCTTCATTGATTTTATTTCTGGATGACCTGTTACTGAGAGCTGGGTGCTAAAGTCCCCTACTATTACTGTACTACAGTCTATCTCTCCCTTTAAATCTACTAATGTTTGCCTTATAAGCTTGGGAGCTCCACTGTTGAGGTCATTCATACATAAAAATGCTATGTTGTCTTGTTGATTTGACCTTTTTATCATTGTATAGTGACCTTCTTTTTTCTATTATACTTTAAGTTCTAGGGTACATTTGTACAACATGCAGATTTGTTACATATGCATACATGTGCCATGTTGGTGTGCTGCACCCATCAACTCGTCATTTACATTAGGTATATCTCCTAATGCTATCCCTTCCCCCTCCCCCCACCCCACAATAGGCCCCGGTGTGTGATGTTACCCTTCCTGTGTCCAAGTGATCTCATTGCTCAATCCCCACCTATGAGTGAGAACATGCAGTATTTGGTTTTCTGTTCTTGCGGTAGTTTGCTGAGAATGATGGTTTCCAGCTGCATCCATGTCCTACAAAGGACACAAACTCATCCTTTTTCATGGCTGCATAGTATTCATAGTGACCTTCTTTAGTTTTTACAATCTTTAATTTGTAGACAGTTTTATTCAATATAAGTACAGCTACTCATGCTCTTTTTTTTTAATTTCCAGTTGCATACCATCACTTTCAGTCTATTTTTTTTTTTTTTGTAGGTAGAGTGGGTCTCTTGTAGCATATAGTTGGGTGTTGTTTCTTTATTCATTCAGCCAATGTTTGTCTTTCAATTGAAGAATTGAGTCAATTTACCTCCACTGTTATTATTGGCAAGTAAGGACTAACTACTGCCATTTTGTTTCTTGTTTTCTGGTTGTCTTGTAAGTTCCCTCTTCCTTTATTTCTTGCTGTCGTTTGTTGTGGTTATTTTCTCTGACAGTACATTTTAATTTATTGCTTCTTATTTTCAGTGAATCTATTATAGGTTTTCTCATTGTGATTACCATGAGGTAAAAAAATGTAGATATAACACATTATTTTAAAGAGATGATAACTTATCTTTGATCACACAGAAAAAAGCAGGGACAAACAAACCAAGAAAAAAAATCTTTAACCTCTACACATAAATTTTATCATCCTATGTTTTGACTTTTAGTTACCCCCATTTACATATTTTTATATTGCCTATCTCTTAACAGGTTGTTGTAAATATTGCTGTTTTTGATAAATTTTTCATTTGGGTTTTATTCTAATGTTATGAATAGATTGCAAACCACAATTACAGTATTAAAGTATTCTGGGTTTTTCTGTGTACTTAATTTTACCAGTAACTTTCATACCTTTAAATGTTTTCTCTATGCACACTTTTTTTTCTTTTAGATGAAAGACCTGAAATTTGTTGTATTCGTTACACATAACTGTCAATTACTGAGAGTGAGGTGTTAAAGTCCCCTACTATTATTATATTGCTGTGCTTGTTGTAAGACAGGTCTGGTGGTGGTGAATTCTCTCAGTTGTTGTTTCTCTGAGAAATAAAGTACTCCATGTTTATAGAATAGCTTTGCTGGATTCAGTATTATTGGATGACGGTTATTTTCTTTCAGCACTTTGAAAATGTCAGACCATTTTCTTCTGGCTTACATGGTTTCTGTTAAGAAGTCTGTTGCCAGATTAATTGAAGCTCCTTTATATGTTATTTTCTTCTTTTTATCTTGCTGCTTTTAGGATACTCTCTTTATTCTTGACCTTTGAGAATCTATTATATGCCTTTGGGTGGTCTTATTTGATCAGATATGTTTGATATTCTCTGACCTTCCTATACCTGAATTATCTCATGCTCAGTGTTGCCAATATTTTTTCTCATTTTTTTGAGTAACCTTTCTACACTTAGCTCTGTCTCAACTCCCTCCTGAACACCAATAATTCTTAATGTTTGTCTTTTTAGATAATTTTTATATTGTGCAAGTGATCTGCATTCCTTTTCCTTTTTTTCTATCTTTCTCTTATGACTATGTATTTTCTAATAGCTTATTTTCAAGGTCATTGATTCTTTCCTCTGAGCCATTTTACTCTTGAGAGTCTAGTGAATTTTTCAGTTCAGCAAATGTATTTCTCATTTCTAAGACTTCTGTTTGATTTTGTTGTATTATTTCAATCTCTATTAAATTTCTCTAATAAATTTCTGAATTGTTTTTCTGTTATTTTGGTGATCACTTAGTTTCCTTAACACTCCTATTTTGAATTCTTAGAAAGTTAACATATCACCATTTTGTTAGGGTTAGTCACTGATTCTTTGCTTTGTTCATTTGGGAAGATCATGGTTCCCTGTTTGCTGTTGTTTCTTCTGGGTGTGCATTTGTGTCTTTGCATTGAAAGATTAGTTATTTATTCCAATATTCTCTGTGTGGCTTATTTGGGTTTTTAAAATATGTCCACTAGGTCACTCCTTCCTTTTTGGTATGAGATGACATCCTAAGCCCAGGTTTGCCTTGGTTCTAGGAAACAGAGTGCCACCTGTCTTGAATTAGAGAGGTCCCAAAGGGGATTTCCCTGTATCGCCTTTGGGACCTCCCTAATTCAAGGGAAGGTGGCTAGGAGTTCATGTTCAGGGGACCCGTGGAACAAGTCTCCTATAGGACAGTTCTGCTAAACAGCCAGTCTGATTTGGCACCTTTTTTGGCTGAGTTACAAATCAGAATTTCCAGGGCTGGCAATGGTAGTCCCACCTCCCCTCTTTGTCTTTGGCTCTCCTTAGAGACATTTTTCGCTTCCGGCACTCCTGATGCTTCCCATGATTTGAGCCAGGGACAGGTCTCCCACATGGAATCCCAAATGGCGGGGAAGCTAATTGCTCACCTCGATCTCACTTTTTCCAGTATAGAAACCATAAGTTGTGGGTAATTTTCCATACACTTGGTGCTGGACAGATTGGGGAATAGGGGCATTGCAGATTTGGAAGTTCAATTCTCTTACCACCTGCTCAGAGTTTTTTCACTGATCTGTGGCCATGGGAACTGTCTTATCCTCATATTTGAGTTCTGGTCTATTGCTGGTGATAATATCTGTGCTGCATATTTGTTTTTTGTTTTCTCTGAGGGAAAATGGAGCCCGCTTATTTCTACACCACCACTTTGGAACTGGCACTTCCAGCATCATATGACAATTTTAATTGGTTATTTCCAGTGCTTTGAAAGATGTATTAATAAAAACTTGCATCTTTGCTGTGATTCCAATAGGGTACAGAAAACTTATCATTTCAAACAAAGATAGATTACTTCATACAGTTATAGGAAAGGCGCTAATGATGTGTTGAGTAGCAACAGTCTAATGCTAGGCAACGGATGGTGTTTTATAAGAAAGGATCAAATAGAGGGCAAATCTTTTTCTTACCAACATTGCCCTGCTCTGCTTCTCATGTCCTCTCTACGATACCAAAATATGAGCTCAGCTGGCTAAATTATAAAGCATTTTACTGACTTAGAAGACATTATTACTATCTCCCATACATGCTTTCCTAGATGTAGAAGGGCATTTAGAATTAGGTTTGTCAGATCTTACACCTGTTAAAATGGCCATTATCAAAAAGACAAGGAAGAAAAAGGAACTCTGGCGCACTGCTGGTGGGATTTTAAATTAGCACAGCCATTATGAAAAACAACATAACGACTCCTCAACAAACTAAAAATAGAACTGCCATATTATCCAGCAATCCCATTTCTGGGTACATATTCCAATGAATTGAAATCAGTATGTTGAAGTGATATTTGCACTCACAAGTTTATTGCAGTATTATTCATAATAGCCAAAACAAGCAACCAGTTTAAGTGTCCATCAACTGATGAATGTGTAAAGAAAATATGGTATACATACACAATGATATGCCATTCAGCCTTAAAAAAGGAGGAAATCCTGTCATTTGCTACAACATGGATGAACCTAGAGGATATTATGCTATGTGAAATAAGCTTGATACAGAAAGACAAATACACATGGTCTAATTTATATGTGGAATCTAGAGAGACCAAATTTATAAAACTAGAGAGTAAAATGGTGGGTATCAAAGGCTAGATATGGGGTGATGGAAGGGGAGGGGAATGATTAAGTGTTAGTCAAAGGGCACAAAATTGTAATTATGAGAAATAACTTTTAGGACCTATTGCACAGCATGATGACCACAGTTAATAATAATGTATTGTGTATTTCAAAATGACTTTTAAAAAATAGTTTTTAAGTGTTCTCAGTACAAAAAAAATGGATATGTGAATTAGCTTAATACAATCATTCCACAATGTACACATATATCCAAATATCACATTGTACCCCACAAATATATATGATTATTTATCAATTACAAATAAAAATAAAACAAAAGGAGGCAAAACAGAATGAGGATTTTCACATAGCCACACAGATACCTTAAACAACTGTTGTTATCCTGATGATATAGGGTCATGTAAAGACCAGGTCAAACAAAATAACTTGATATGGCAAATCCAGAAGCACAGGTATGTATCTGAGGTAGATAGAGAGCCTGCCAACATTTTTTGAGTACACTAACTGCTCTTTAATTTTTCTGTGAGAGAGAGTGATGTGAGAGGTAGATTATCTGGTAACAAAGTGAGTAGAAAAACATAGATTATTCTGACTTGTAGCTTAGAGGCTTGTCTCTTCTCATTATATTTCACATTTGGTTGTAATCTTCCTGAGGTTAGAATTGTATATACTAAAACTTAATACAGTGTCTTATATATAGCATATAAATTGCTGAATTCAATCTTCTGCACATTAACTTACGATATTAAAATAATGGACTAAGGATAGCATAATTTTATGAGGATTAAAAGGAGAATATCTGAGAAGGACACACTAACCTGAATAAAAACATTGTAAATAGTAATTTTAAGTAAAATCTGATTCCTTGTTGGCCAATAATGTTGTAGGAGACAAACATAAGTACAGAAATATTCAGGAGAAAATACGTGGAAAATAATTTGGTATGATATGGCTTCAGATGTCCAGATGCCAGGGCTCAGGAAATAAGAATGCCTTCAAAATCTTTTAAACAATTAAGCCAATGCAATCATCTTGAGATCATTCAAAGTTAGTAAGATGAGATCTATCCATTGATATTTCTGGTAGAATAGAATATGAAAAGCATTTGAGAGAGAAAGAAAGGATAATGAATAGTAATAATAATATTTAGTCCAAAACATGTTGATACAAGCAGTTTTCCCAAAATCCTATAGAAAACCTCTTGTGATACAGTAGAAATTATTTTGCAGTTCTTTTCACTGATTAAATCAGCAAGAGGCCAAATAACTTCCTAATTCACTCAGCTACCACATGGCACATACAGGACTCTACTCAATATCTTTAACTACAAATTCTCATCTCTTCTGTATACTTCCTATTTAATTTGGAAGGACACCACAGAGGGCCTAACCAGACTGAAGACATGGTCAAATATTGATTTTGAATCTGTTGGATGAGCAATAGAAGTACTGAATAAAGTCAATAAAATAATCTCTGGTTATGTGATTACTTATCACTTTCCAGTCTCACTGTTTAATCTTCAGTTATAGAATTAATTATCCTGGAATCACAGAACTAGTGTGTGGTAGCTGAAAACTGAGATGGAAATTTGCATGCAACGGGCATTTGAGCTGGATTTGAAACTTTGAGAAATACAGCCACCTGTTGGACATAGTCTGGTATCACACTCTGTTCACCGTTTGTTTTTTAATGTTCTTTGAATGCAAAAAACTTTTTTTAATAACCAAAACATTAAAAAAAAGCATAATTTGTCACTATTAGAAAATATAGATGATTAAAAACAGTTGAATGTCTTATTTTGTCTGTTTAAAGAATAAATCTACTAATAATGTGCTTTCCAAGATATAGTCTGAATAAGCTGAAAAGCTTTCTTCATAAGAAGAACCAATTAATAAATAATTTTTAAAAAAAAGTTATTTCCCCTCAAAATAGTAAAAGCAGGAATTTGTTATTTGTTCATTCCACTCCAGCACTGGCCTCTAGAGCAGCAGCTGGCAAATATTTTTGTAATGTTTTTCAGATAGTAAATAGTTCGGGCCTTGAAAGCCATAAGCTTCTTTCTCCTTTCCCTTTTATCCTTTTCTTTTGGAAAGTTAAGCATCTTTATTTTACTTAATAAAAATTGTATATATATAAGGTGTACAACATGGTGTTCTGATATACATATACTTAGTGAACTAATTAATACTGTCAAGCTAATTAACATATCCATCTCCACATATTTACCTTTTTGCATTTGTAGTGAGAACACTGAAGATCTACTCTCTCAGTTAATTTCAAGTATACAGTACAGTATTATTAACCATAGTCCCAACATTGTACATTGGATCTCTAGAATTTATTCATCCTACGTAACTGAAATATTGTACCTTTTAAGCAGTATCTTCCCATTTCCCCACCTCCCCAACAACACACAACCCCACCCCATTCCTGCCCCTGGTAACTACCATCTACTCTCTGCTTCTAAGAATTTGATTTTTTTTTAGATTCCACATGTAAGTAAAATCATGTAGTATTTGTGTTTCTGTTCCTGTCTTATTTCACTTAGCATAATGTCCTCCAGGTTTCATCCATGCAGTCACAGATGGCAGGATTTCACTTTTTTTAAGGTTGAATAATATTCCATTTTATATATACACCACAATTGTTTTTATCCATTGATCCTTGACAGCCACTTAGGTTGTTTCCACATCTTGGCTATGGTGGATATGAGTTTCTATTGCAAATATTCAACTCTGCTGATTTAGCACAAAAGAAACCATACGCAAAGGGAAACAAATGTGCATAGCTTCAAGGAGAACTACAAACCACTGCTCAGTGAAATAAAAGAGGACACAAACAAATGGAAGAACATACCATGCTCATGGATAGGAAGGATCAATATCGTGAAAATGGCCATGCTGCCGAAGGTAATTTATAGATTCAATGCCATCCCCATCAAGCTACCAATGAGTTTCTTCACAGAATTGGAAAAAAACTGCTTTAAAGTTCATATGGAACCAAAAAAGAGCCCGCATCTCCAAGACAATCGTAAGTCAAAAGAACAAAGCTGGAAGCATCACGCTACCTGACTTCAAACTATACTACAAGGCTACAGTAACCAAAACAGCATGGTACTGGTACCAAAACAGAGATATAGACCAATGGAACAGAACAGAGTCCTCAGAAATAATACCACACATCTACAGCCATCTGATCTTTGAGAAACCTGAGAAAAACAAGAAATGGGGAAAGGATTCCCTATTTAATAAATGGTACTGGGAAAATTGGCTAGCCATAAGTAGAAAGCTGAAACTGGATCCTTTCCTTACTCCTTATACGAAAATTAATTCAAGATGGATTAGAGACTTAAATGTTAGACCTAATACTGTAAAAACCCTAGAAGAAAACCTAGGTAATACGTTTCAGGACACAGGCATGGGCAAGGACTTCATGTCTGAAACACCAAAAGCAATGGCAACAAAAGCCCAAATTGACAAATGGGATCTAATTAAACTAAAGAGCTTCTGCACAGCAAAAGAAACTACCATCCGAATGAACAGGCAACCTACAGAATGGGAGAAAATTTTTGCAATCTACTCATCTGACAAAGGGCTAATATCCAGAACCTACAAAGAACTCAAACAAATTTACAAGAAGAAAACAAACAACCCCATCAAAAAGTGGGCAAAGGATATGAACAGACATTTCTCAAAAGAAGACATGCATACAGCCAACAGACACATGAAAAAATGCTTGTCATCACTGGCCATCAGAGAAATGAAAATCAAAACCACAATGAGACACCATCTCACAGCAGTTAGAATGGCAATCATTAAAAAGTCAGGAAACAACAGGTACTGGAGAGGATATACAGAAATAGGAACACTTTTACACTGTTGGTGAGATTGTAAACTAGTTCAACCATTATGGAAAACAGTATGGCGATTCCTCAAGGATCTAGAACTAGAAGTACCATATGACCCAGCCATCCCATTACTGGGTATATACCCAAAGGATTATAAATCATGCTGCTATAAAGACACATGCACACGTATGTTCATTGTGGCACTTTTCACAATAGCAAAGACTTGGAATCAACCCAAATGTCCATCAGTGACAGACTGGATGAAGAAAATGTGGCACATATACACCATGGAATACTATGCAGCCATAAAAAAGGATGAGTTTGTGTCCTTTGTAGGGACATGGATGCAGCTGGAAACCATCATTCTCAGCAAACTATCCCAAGAACAGAAAACCAAACACCACATGTTCTCACTCATAGGTGGGAGCTGAACAATGAGATCACTTGGACTCGGGAAGGGGAACATCACACACCAGGACCTATCATGGGGAGGGGGGAGGGGGAAGGGATTGCACTGGGAGTTATACCTGATGTAAATGACGAGTTGATGGGTGCTGACGAGTTGATGGGTGCAGCACACCAACATGGCACAAGTATACATATGTAACAAACCTGCACATTATGCACATGTACCCTAGAACTTAAAGTATAATAATAAAACAAAAAACAAAAAAAAACTTTCCTGACAAAAACAGTTGATAGGCCAGATACAGCCCACAGACTGTAGTTTTCTTATACCCACTTGTGATGGTTAATATTGAGTGTCAACTTGATTGGATTGAAGGATGCAAAGTATTGATCCTGGGTGTGTCTGTGAGGGTGTTGCCAAAGGAGATTAACATTTGAGTCAGTGAACTGGGAGAGGCAGACTCACCCTCAGTCCGGCTGGGCACCATCTAATCAGCTGCCAGCACAGCTAGAATAAAGCAGGCAGAAAAGGGTGGAAAAAGCAGACTTGCTGAGTCTTCTTGTCTCCATCTTTGTCCCATGCTGGATGCTTCCTGCCCTCGAACATCGGACTCCAAGTTCTTCAGCTTTTGAACTCTTGGACCCTATACCAGTGCCAGGGGCTCTCAGGCCTTTGGCCGTAGACTGAAGGCTGCACTATCAGCCTCCCTACTTTTGAGGTTTTCGGACTCAGGCTGGCTTCCTTGCTCCTCAGCTTGCAGATGGCGCATTGTGGGACTTTACTTTGTGATCATGTGTCAATATTCCTTTATAAGCTCCCCTTCATATATACACCTATCCTATTAGTTCTGTCCCTCTAGAGAACTCTGACTAATACACTGCTCTAAAGGCCTTTGCATTGGCTATTCCCTCTGCCTGAATCACTCTTCCCTCAAGAATTCACACAGCTTACTCACTCACTTCCACAAATCCTTGTTTAAATTATCTCCTTTCCAATGAAGCCTACCCTAACTACTCCACTTAAAATTGCAATCTGCAGCCCTGCACCCCGTCGCAAGGCTGAGAAACAACCTCACAGGCCACTCCCAATGGAAATGCTTCCAGGCCAGCTGAGCAACTGTGCATCCACGCTCCTGGCCACAGTAATAACCCCAGGACCCCAACCCCAGAGATCCAGACCCCAAGTCAGCTGACCCACCATGTGCACCTGTCCTGAGAAACCTGGCGAGTCCATCAGCAGCAGAGCCACATGCCTGCTGCCACAAGCCCTTGCAGCCCAGGCCACTGAGAAACTCCCGTGTATCATTAGTGTGAATTATAGCTAAAAAACTGATATACAGACTATACTATTGCATCTACCTAGAACCAGAGGCAATGCACCCCATTTAACTGACACCACCGAGTCCCATCCATATGAATAAGTGTTTCTCTACGAAACCTACTCCATAAAATTGGAAGAGGTGACTATTTCACCAGATGCATTGAAATCAAACTAGAAACACATAAACATGAAAAAGCCAGGAAACATGATGCCTCCAAAAGAACACAGTAATTCTCCAGTAACAGTCCCCAATGATAAAGAAACATACAAAATGCCAGAAAAGTAGTTCAAAATAATAATCTTAAGAAAACTCAGTGAGATCCAAATGAATACAGATAGACAATTTGATGAAATAAAATTGCAACCCTCTACTTCTCTTGCTTTATTTTTTTTCATAACAGTTAACTCATTTTAATGTATTACATTATGTTCATTGGAGCCTATCTCTCCCAACCAGAATGTAAGCTCCATGGTCAACACTTAGAGCAGTGCCTGGCATATAATAGATACTCAAGAAATATTTGATGAACCAAAAGATAATTTGTTCACATTTGCTCCAAAAACAATTAACAACACTAATTTTGTTTAAGGATGTGACTCCTGGCCAGATATGGTGGTTCATGCCCATAATCCCAGCACTTTGGGAGGCTGAGGCGAGCGGATCACCTGAGGTCAGGAGTTCGAAACTGGCCTGGTGAACATGTTGAAACCCCATCTCTACTAAAAATACAAAATTAGTTGGGCATGGTGGCACATGCCTGTAACCCCAGCTGCTTGGGAGGCTGAGGCAAGAGAATCACTTGAACCCGGGAGGCTGAGGTTGCAGTGAGCCAGGATCATGCCACTATACTCCAGCCAGGCTTGCATATAATTTCAAAAGTTTTATAAATCTCTTTGCTTTACTCATGTAATAGAAGTGTCATTTTTTAAATCAGTGATAATATCAATGAATATATTGCCCATTGTAGCCCCCAAAACTATGTATCATTTTATTTAAACCTTACAATACTCTTATTACACAGACAATATTATCACCACTTCATAGATGACAAAACTAATTCTAAAAAATGTCAATAACTTGCTCATAGTCACAAGGTAGTAACAGAATGGCCTAGGATCCATGTATCTTGATTTTAAAGCCAGTTTTCTTTTCCTGACAATGCAACTGTCAGCCAACTTTGCCTCATTCCAAGCCTCTTGAGGACTCCTTTCTCCATAGCTGAATTAGCTTCAGCAACGTCTCAATTCCTAGGACAAATCTGACTTCAGGTTAAAAGGATTTAATAAGCTTTGACCCAAATTTGTAGAGGTCAACATCATTCACTTTGCATTCAAGACACTTACTTATTTTCCTCAGTTTTGATAACTTGACTTCTTATTTGGCTCAACTACTAGATTCCCACTTCTAATTACTGGTTCTGAATACCTTATAAACTCCTGTAGACTCAGTTCCTTGCCTTTGTCTGGAGACAGTACTGGCTCTTAATAGTCTCTCCAAAGATCTACATTCCCACCCACAGGCTGAGGCTCTGCTTTCTGATAACCAATTTCCTAAGTGCTGACTGTTTCCTACACCAGATTTCCAAATATCACTCACTCTAACCTTATGCTGTGTTCATGAGCAGGACAATCTCAGTTCTTTGGAGAACCTTTCCCCCAACTATATTTACCAGTTCCTTTCCTGTATTTCTTCTGTGTACAGTCTGTAGCCTCTATCCTCTTGATATCATGCTCTCTTTTTGTTCAAGTTTAGGTGCCTCCAAAGTACCTCTACCAAAACAGAATTTGGCATATGAGGCATAAAAGCCATATTCTGCTTTCTGCTGAGGAGTATTAGCTAAAATGTGGCCAAAGGCTCTTTTGTGGTTAAGTGCTTTTCTGTGAGGTAAGACTCCCAAGTGGCAATAATGCTGAACATGCTTCCTGCCACACAGTCTCCTGACTTATTACTAAAGAAGACAAGTTCAACATAGATTGATAGCAATGACGATTGAGTGAAACAGTAAAGCTGAGCTGTAACATGGAGGAAGAAATAATGAGGCTCGATAAAAAACTGGAGAAGTCAGAAAAAAATGAACAGAAAATTAGAATGGTTCTATAAAATCTCCAGCCTATGTGATTGGAGGAATAGTGGTTCCCCTGCATAGAGAAAAGTAGTTGGAAAGTAGAATCAATGTTGGAGTAAAGATAAATTCACTTAACAGATGGAGATTATGTTAGAATATAAATATATACAGATATCAAATTGAATGTAAAGATTAGTGTCTTCCACCACATAGCATTCTAGAATTTCAAAACTTGTTTTTGCATTTATTTAGTGTCACACAATGCAATCTGAGATGAATAAATTTCAACATATTTATCCTTTGACAAGCGAAATTGAGGCCTAACGAAGAAAATAACTAAAATTCCACAGACCTTGTGTATGAACCCAATGCTTGGGACACCTTATGCTTTCTATTTGATCGTTTGGCCTTTCAGGCCAACTATAACAATTGATAACTTTATCTGAATATAATTCAGCCAAAGTCATTTAGTCAATAAAATATAGAGGGAATTGGACCAAGTGGCTTGTTAAGAACAAAACTGATAGTTTATAATAAAATCCAAGGGTTGTAAACTCAAAGTTTAAAAGCTCTGATATTTTCTTTTATGAACGAGAGAATAAAATAGATGGGATAAAATACAAAGTAAAAATATTCCAGGGGTAATTTGGCCAATCTGTCCTTCTCCAAACATCCACAAATTTCTATTAACTTTATTAAACTCCATGACCAAAAAGCCAGACTCTGTACTTTCCCATCACAAACAACCAAAAAATTCATTTTACATGATTATTTTATTTTGGATGTCAGTGATATGAATTATTATTTTTAAAATGGTCCAGTTAGTTACATTTTAAGCCAATATTTGCTTGTACTTTTGTTTAATTTCCAAAACAACGAAAGTGTTTTGCCCTCTGGAATGTTTCTAATAAAGATAATGGTATTTTAGAAATAAATCAATGCTTGGTACTTACATAAAAGTTTTCACCTGAGAAGTGCAGCATGTCTTCGTGTTACATTTTTGTTTCACTGACCTCTGCTTATTTTGGCTAATGGGAGACACTGTTCTCACTTTACCATAAGAGAAACCAAAGTCCAGGACCTGTGTAATGAAACAATGAATTAATGACAGTTTTTGGAAGAGGAATCAATACGTTTGATTTCCAAGGTTTAAACAGATTTGTGATGCCAGGATATAATCCCTGTTCAACAAGAAAGGTTGCCTTCCCACCCCAGGGGCCAAAGACACAGGAGAAGTTGGCATTCTTATGACATTTTCTTAAGAAGTGTTTCTTTTACATTATATGATCCCAAGTGTTTACAATTCCAAAGAAAATGATTTCAAGGTACTTTGGATAAGGAAGAAACTCCCATGGCTTGGAAAAGTTTTCACAAAAATTATTTTCTAACCAGAATTTAGTAGATGTTCACTGACAATAATTTTCTGTTTTCACCAGAGTTTAAGATTAGGAGAATGCTACCACAGATAGAAAAAGAAGAAAGGGTTAGTTTGGGGAGAAAGATAATAAACCTTGATTTGAACAAAGCCTCTCCTGATCAAGCCCTCTTTATTCCATTTGAAGTCTCTTCAAAAATCCTTTTTTCCTCTATCATCTTCCTTACCCTTTCTGAAAATAGGGAGTTCAAGGGTATTTGCTGAACTGAGCAAGGTAGGTGTCCATGCCAGAGAGTGGGGAGCAAAGTGGACCTGAGTGTGCAAAAAGGGCATCCATGCAGGGTGTCAACCCATTAGGAGCTATGAGATCCCAAGCAGGATCAAAAGAGCATCTGCGTAGCTGCAGGGAGCCAGGCTGACCTAGGGTCTCAGGTTCCAAATTGGGATTAAAGGGGCTATTTGTGCAGAATATCAGAGCTTGAGAGAAGTGACAAGGGTGTCCATGTGGGGATTGACCCAGAACGAGGTGTCAGAGCCCAAGCAAGGTGAGAAGGTCATCTTGGCTGGAAGACAGACTAGCTCAGGTTATCATCAAACAGCATGAGGAGCGTTTCCAGGCTGGGGTCCCTCAGCATGGGGTGTAAAGCTTGGGCAGAGAGAGAAGGGTGTCTGTGCAGAACAGGGAATATCAGAGCCCAGCATATAGGTGAGCCCAGCACAAGGGTGAGGAAGTCAGGCACATCTGGGTTGGAGCATCATTGGTGACAGTGCCAATGAGAGATTGCACACCTAGGAGATTTCACACACACACACACACACACACACACACACACTTTGAAGAGGGAGCCAGGTTTCTCATTGTCAAAAAAGGGAAGGACAAATGTGGAAAGAAGACGAGAATAAAGTCCTGTGTCGTTGGATTAGAACTGAAGATGATAGATGGGTAAATAGATACATTAATAAAACATTTTACCTGGCATTTTATAAGCTTCCAGTAATTTGTGTTCCCAAATTCATGTAGACTTTTTTGATCACTGAATGTTTAGGTTGTGAGAACAATGTGCTTAGTAAAGGGAGTATGGTTTTTAGATTCAGGCTCAAATAATATCCTGGGTTCAAAATTTATCTCAACCATTGGGTGATTGTATATAATCATGGTGAAACCTGTGGGACAGAAAATAAACAAACTGCAAAATATCTTTAAGTTTTTCTAAGACGGTAGTTCTCAACCAAGGGTGATTTTGCCAGTACTGTGATCTCAGGGACATTTGACAGTGTCTAGAGATATTTTTGTTTGCTGCAACTGGGGGTTGCTAATGGTATCCAGTGGGTGAAGGTGAGGGATGCTGCTGAACATCTTGCAGTGCACAGGACAGCCCCTGCAACAAAGAATTATTGTTACAGGCTGAATTGCATCCCCTCAAAATTCATGTGTTGAAGCCAAAACTTTAGTACCTCAGAATGTGACTGTATTTGGAAATAGAGCCTTTGGAAAATGGTTAAGTTAAAATGAGGTCATTTGGGAGAGAGGGTCCTAATCCAATCTCATTGATGTCCTTATAAGAAGAGGAAATTTGCACACAGAGACACCAGAAATGTGCTTGCATAGAGGAAAGACATGTGAGGACACAATGAGAAGGTGACTACCTGCAAACCAAGAAGAGAGGCCTCAGAAGAAACCAAACCTGCGGACACCTTTAAACCTCTAGAACTCTTAGAAAATCTATTCCTGTCGTTTAAGCCACCCAGTCTGTGATATTTGGTAATGGCAGCCCTAGCAAACTAATATAATTATTCAGCCCAAAATGCCAAAGCGCCGAGGTTGAGAAACTCTGGTTTAATATATACAGAAATAGTCTTGACAAGAACATTCATGTGGCGGTGATATAGTTTAAATATGTGTCCCAGCCCAAATCTCATGTGGAATTGTAATCCCCAGTGTTGGAGGTGGGGCCCGGTGGGAGGTGACTGGACCATGGGGGCCGTTTCTCCTGAAGGGTTTAACACCATCTACTGGTGCTGTCCTCACAATAGTGAGTGAGTTCTCCCAAAATCTGGTCGTTGACAAGTGGGTAGCACCTCCCCTGCTTGCTTTCTTGCTCCTGCTTTCACCATATGATGTGTCTGCTCTCCCTTCACCTTCTGCCATGACTGTAAGTTTTCTGAGGCCTCCCCAGAAGCCAAGCAGATGCAGTACCTTGCTTCCTGTACAGCCTATGGAACCATGATTCGATTAAACCTCTTTCTGTATAATTACCCCACATCAGGCATTTCTTTATAGCAATGAGAGAACAGACTAATACAGTGGGAAAGACAATCTGGCTAATATTCATCATTAAAATGGCAAACAGAAGGAAAGAGATAAAACAGTTTTGCCTCCACAAAAAATAGAAAAAGAAATAGTGAAAAAAAATCATTCCCCAGGACTTTATGTGAAGGATGGGCCAGTGCAGTTAACATTCTCTTTTTAGACTGTAAAATTATAAAATGGCAATTAAAAATATATAATCAGTCTGATTTCATGATAAGTACATTTTTACTTTTTTGACTTTTTTACAATAAAACTAAATTTAGAACACTCAAGAATGTGATTCCTACATGCATTTTCTCAAAATATTTTCACCCAAAAGACTAAGGAAACCCAATCTTGGCTTAATTCCAAAGTTACTTTCCCTTGGTTTACATAGAAGAATATATTCCTTGATACCACATATTTATTAGAGCTTTCATAAAAGTTCAAATGCGTGATACAATCTAATTTCTTCTTTGACAGCACAAAAGTAAACCCTTGAAATATTATAAATAAGTACCCAAAAGCTAAAACTATAAAATGTCTAGAAAAACATATAGAAAAAGTCACTGTGACTTTCAGTTAGGCAAAAATTCTTACTCAGACACAAAAAGCACCACTTTTATAAGTGGTGTTTATAAGAAAGCAATGATTAGCTCAATTCTGAGAAATTTTTATATTTTTGTTTTTTGAAAGACTGTATTGAGAAAATTGAAAGATGAGACACTTGAGATTGGGAGAAAATATTCTTAATACATATGTCTGACAAAGGACTTGCAGCCAGAACATAAAAGCACCCTTATAATTCAATAAGGAAAAGCAAACAGCTTCACTAACATGTCCAAAATGTTTGAACACAACAAAGAAGATGTATTAATGATAAACACATAAAAAATTACCCACATCACTAGTTATCAACACAATGAAAATTAAAACTATAGCAAGACACCACTACATACCCATTCAAATAGTTAAAATTTAAAAGACTGATATTACTGGCTGGGTGCAGTGGTTTATGCCTGTAATCCCAGCATTTTGGGAGGCCGAGGCAGGTGGATCACTTGAGGTCAGGAGTTTGAGACCACCCTGGCCAACATGATGAAACTCCGTCTCTACAAAAAAAACAAAAAAAAATTAGCCGGGCATGATGGTTCACCCCTGTAATCCCAGCTACTCGGGAGGCTGAAACAGGAGAATTGCTTGAACCCAGGAAGCAGAGGTTGCAGTGAGCCAAGATCGTGCCATTGCGTTCCAGCCTGGGTGACAGAACAAGACTTCATCTCAAAACCAAACAAAGACTGATATTACCAAGTCTCACTGAGTGTGAAGAAACTGAAATTCATACATTGCTGGTAGATGAATAAACTGATAATGCCATTTGGGAGAAGAGTATGGTACTTTCTCATGAAGTTAACATCTCATACGACCAGTACTTCCACTTTTCGGTATTTAGCCAAGAGAAATGAAAACACAGGCCCACAAAAACACTTGTATATATGTATTAATGGCCACTTCACTTAAGATAGCAAAATCTTGACACAACCCAAAACTTTGTCAACAGAAAACGACATAAACACACATAGTTTATTCATACAATTAAATATGATTCAGCTATAAGAAGGAATTATCTACTGATTAGTGCAATAACATGAATAAATCTCAGTGACATTATGCTGAGCCAAGAAGGCCAGATACAAGAGTATATACCATATGATTCTGTTATTATAAAACTTTAGAACTCATTAAACCAACTCATGTGATAGAAATCAGATCAGTATCTGCCTGAGGTCAGTTTGGAAGGAATGACTAGAAAGGAACATGAGCTTTCTGGGGTGATGGAAATGTACTCTATCTTGATTTGGGAGGTAATTGCAAGCTTGTTTTCGTTTATCAAAACTGAGTTAACTGTATACCTAAAATGGGTGAATCTTATGGTATATAAATTATACTTCAATAAATTTTATTTTAAAAATATAGAGAAGTAACTATATTTATATGTGACCACTGAAAAGACCTGCAAACAGCGACACCCCAAATCAATGAGCACACCTAGTACCCAAACTTCAGTGTTTAAATATAATTCTCATGTAAAGGAACCAGGAATTCTTAGGAAAATGGCTGGTTTCAAGGTTGAGGAAAACACAAAATGAACCTAGAATATCTTGTTGTGATAGAAACTCAAGAATTACTCAAAAAATAATGGACAGTGTCAAAAATGACAAAGAAGCTAACTCTAAGGGACTCCTGCTGGCCAACTCTGAGAGAATCTGAGTATCAAAATGTATAAGGATAGTAACAGGTTATTACCCATTAAATTAAACAGGGAACCTAAATAAGAAATAAATGAATGACTAAATTGAATGTGATGAAGAAAGAGATATTTATTTGGATTTTAAAAGTATCTTCCCTCAAAATACTTTTTAAGTACAAAGGAAAAGGATGTAATGCTAAAGTGAAGAAGCATGGCAGACACCACTTCAATCAAAGGATCAAAGTAAACATAATTAATAATGCAAAAAAATGAAACTGCCACCCAATAGGGCATATGAGGAGACTGCATCAGTTTTGTGACTTTCCTATTAAAGATACATAACCTGAATCTATTCCTAGAGATGTTACCATACGCATCATGCCAACTCTAACTTATAGAAATGCAGCAAAAATCTCAAGTGTTTCCTTCCGGGTCAGCAGATACCCTATACACGATTCATAGCATTGATAACTCTTCTCATTGTTCCACTCACCCCTTCCTGCCTTACAGATATCTCTGATCCATCACCTTAATCTATTTGCTATTATTATATTTTTAGATATACAGCACATTTTTCTAATTAGAGCACTTCTACTTCCTCAGCATTTGGATAAAAACAGATAGCAACCTGAATATCTCTAGAAGATTTTATCTGGAGACAAATCTCATATCTTTTAAAATACCAGATCTCTGTCAAGGACGAAGCCTCCACGGGACAGCAGATTATAAACATCTGGCACCCAATGGCCAGTGATTCAGTTACTGGCTGACATTTCAACCCTGAACTCATCTAGCTAGTGGTGTCTAAATTATAATTTCTGCTAAGCCTATAAATAAGGAGACAGGAGGCAGCACCTGGAGGCTCCGAAAGCATAAGCTGGGGTCTTTTGTCATGCTTGGTACAGCACAGAAGCTTTGTAGAAAACTTAGTCACCTGGAGGTCGGTGAAAAATGACAGTGGCAGCTGCAATCACTCAAGTACAGAGAGGAAAAAATGTTTCTTTGCTGGACTGCATGGTCGGCTGGGCACTAGCCACTTGTGACGAGAGGAGAATTCAATTCATAACCTCACTGTGTTCCTTGGGCGGCACACGCATACTTCCTGACTTCTGTAAGGGTTACTGGTAGCTCAGCTTCTCAGCTCTTTGTCCTTATTTGAGCATAGAACACTAAATCCCACTTTTAACACCACTGGTAAGAGAAATCTCCAGTCTCTGGGGCACTCAACAAGCCCGATCTCAACCTGGGAAAGAATAGTTCTCACCTGATGGCGCAAAGGCTGTCATAGAAACAAATACACCATTCGATTTTTAAACTCCAAAGTGTGCTTAAATTTTTCAACATTCCATCTCTGCTAATCTATTTAAGAAATGGAGTGACGGAAGTGAATACCTGAGACTGAGATGAGTCTTCTGCCCCAGAGCCAAGCTAACTCACTACTTTAGGAGCAAGGGCTCATGCTTTGTTGTAAATCTAAGAATTCCTTGCAACATTTTTCCATTGTTCATTAAATGAAATGTATACCACTTAATTATTATTCATGTGACAGAATATTTTTATCATAATTATATTTCAACTTAGGCTCATTTCAGAGCTAGAAAACTGGTTAAACAGAAACCCTAATACCTTCAGAATTATTGGGAAGAGAGCCCTGACTATGTAGTCACGCTGCTTCATTCTCTTGTCCTCTTCTGGCGAGACTTCAAAAATGTACCTTCCATTGATCCATTCTCCTCTCCTGATAAGTATGCATATTTAACAACTGAATTCATTATAATCAATGGCCCCTAATATACAAAGGACAGTTGAAATCTTTAAAAACAGGAAAATTGGTGAAATCACGGAAAAGGAAATATAACTGGCCAAAAACACATTAAAAGTGCTAAACCTAACTGATGATTAAGGAAATAAAAATTGAAGAAATTATATTATTAGAATGGCAAAAAAAATTATTCAGTGATAACATCCATTGGTAAAGATGTGAGAAACTAGATAGTTGATGTGAAGCTGATAAAATCTCCTTAGGGAGCAATTTGGCATTATCTTTTAAAATGTAAAACTCATATTCCCTTTGAGCTAGCTCTTCCATTTTCAGAAAGTTATGTTATAAACTCTCATATACACACACTAGTATATATACACATATGTATATATGTGTATAAATACACATGCTAATAGCCATTTTAATTTTTTAATTAAAAGCAACCTAAATGCTCACTCATAAGAAATACGTTAAATATAATATACAGGCAAATATACACACACACATTACAATGTATTGGCATATTTATACATTAAAAAGCTGTGACATCATGAAGACACCAAAGCAATTCTAAATGGAACTGTTTCTCAGGTACACCAAAACAATAAACATATTTTGATAAAAATTAGAGATGTATATATATGTCTCATACAACTACATAAGCTTACATAAGCATACAATGTTTTTGGAAAGATCCGCAAGAAACTCTTTACAGTGGTTGGTCTGGCAAAGAATACAAAGGGTCCAAAATGGAAGGACAGCTTATTTCTGTCATCATGTACCATTTTAAGCTATTTGAATTTTCTTCATGTGAGTGTATTACTTGTTCAACAAAAGAAATGTGTTACATATAATATTTATATTATATATATTTATTTGACCTACAAAAATAGATGTTATATGTAACATGTTTCTAGTTTGGGAATAACCTCATTAAAGTTCTGTGAATATTCTTGTGCAATTTGCTTTGTGGACATATGCACTACTTTTGGCACATCCCAAATATAATATACTCAAAGCTATCTGTATTAACTTCTCCCCTTCATCTTACATCTTCAATTCATTTTCCTGTTCACTAGGATGACAAAAAATTTTTTTAAAAAATATTCAATCCCTAGGATTTTTTTGATTCTTCTCTGCTCTTCACTTTCTGTGCAAAATGACTCTTCAAAGATTATTTCTCTTATAGTTCATATTGGCATATGACAGACTACTCAAAAATGAGTAATGTAAAACAACCACCATTTTATTTTTCTTATAATTATGTGGGTTAGGAATTACAATTGGTTCAACTGGGTAGTTTTCCCTTAGGGCCTCTGATATATTTGCAATCAAACATCAGCTCATACCTCAGTTATCTGAAGGATTAATTAACCTTGACATCCAAGACAGCTCACTCACATTAGCTGACAGCTGGTGATGGCTGATATAGTTTGGATGTTTATCACTTCCAAAACTCATGTTAAAGTATAATCCTCCATGTTGGAGGTGGGGCCTAGTGGGAGGCAACTCCCTCATGGCTTGGTGCTGTCCTGGTGATAGTAAGTGCATTCATGTGAGATCTGGTTGTTTAAATGTGTGTGGCATCTTCCTCCTCTCTTTCTTGCTCCTGCTCTTCCCGTGTGACACACCTGCTCCCCCTTTTCCTTCTGCCATAATTGGAAGATTCCTGAGACCCTCACAAGAAGCAGATGCTAGCACCATGCTTGTATGGTCTGAAGAACTATGAGCCAATTGAACCTCTTTTATTTACCCAGCTGTAGGTATTCCTTTATAGCAATGCAATAAGGGTCTAATACAGAAAATTGATACCAAGGAGTGAGGTCTTTCTATAAGGATACCTAAAATTGTGAAAGCAGCTTTGGAACTGGGTAACAGGCAGAGCTTAGAGGGCTCAGAAGAAGACAGGAAGATGAGGAAATGTTTAGAACTTATTTTAGAGACTGGTTAAATGGTTGTGATCAAGATGCTGATAGTGATATGGACAACGAAGGCCAGATGGATGAGGTCTCAGAAGGAAATTAGGAGCTTATTGGGAACTGGAGTAAAAGTTATCCTTGTTTTGCCTTAGGAAAAAAACTTGACTGCGTTATGTTCATGTCCTAGGGATCCATGAAAGCTTGAACTTAAGAGTGATGATTTAGTATATATGATGGAATAAATTTCTAAGCAACAAATGTTTAAGGTATGACCTTAACCTAACAACCTACACTTTGATGTGGGAGCGAAGAAATGACTTAAAGTTAGAACTTATGTTAAAACGAAAACAGTGGAAACATGTGCAAAATTTGCAGCCTAGCCATATGGTAGAAAAGAAAAGCCCATTTTCAGGAAATGATTGTATTTTGCAATATGAGAAGGGCATGGTATTTGAAGGGTCAGGGGCAGAATGATATAATTTGGATGTTTGTACCCTCCCAATCTCATGTTGAAATGTAATTCCCAATGTTGGAAGTGGGGCCTGATTGGAAGTGTTTGGGTCATAGGGACAGATCCCTCATGAATGGCTTGGTGCCATTCTCATGACAGTGAGCGAATTATCATGATCTCTGGTGGTTTAAAAGTGTGTGGCACCTCCTAGACTCCTCTCTTGCTCCCACTCTCACTATGTGATATGCCTGCTCCCCTTAGCTTCACCATAATTGGAATCTTCCTGAGGCCTCCTGATGGAGGAGGCCTCTGAAGTAGATGCCAGTGCCATGCTTGTTAGCCTGCAGAACCATGAGCCAATGGGATATTCCTTTCCAGCAATTCAAGAACAATCTAATATAGTAGCTCTACCATATTAGAGAACCTACATGTGTCCTCTTCAGAACGGTGGATTCAAGGTAGTAAGATTTCATAGATGGTGGCAGATTTCCTCCAGGGCAGGCAGGCATTCCAAAAATACCAGGGGGAACTATGCAGCCCTTCTAAACCTAGCCTAAATTGTTAGCCAATTGTTAAACATTGATCAAAACATCACTTAGTTCTTCCTGCTTTGCTTTCTATCTTTGTGAACATGTCGAAAAGCACTTTAGAAAACTATGAAGTGTTTCACAAAAGTTAGAAAAGCAATAAAAAATGATTATAGAAAAAAATGGATCTTATGTCTACGACAAGACAGATTGCTGAAATATCAACTAATGTTTTGATCTCACTATATTTTTTACCTTGGATTTTCAAGCAAGGTCATTAGTCTTCATGTTCTTTTATTCAGGGACATTTATAGAACCAAAGCAAAATTTCATAACAACTTCCCTCCTGTGCCTCCTTTTCAAAAGACTAGACTTACTGAAGATTTTGCTAGAGGATGGCAAGAAAAAAGTCAAGTGCCTTTTGAAGGGAGAGTAGGTGAACAGAGAAGAGAGGGATACTAATAGAAAAATCTTTCTTCTCATTCTCTTAGAGGTTTCCAAGGGGGATTACTGCCAGGACATTATAGCATATATCAGGAGTTCACAAACTACAGCCTGCAGGTTGGCACCGAGTTTTGTAAATAAAGATTTTTTCAAAGATGACAGATTAGAGGCTTTTAGCATGCCTCAGATAAGTAAGCATACTTACTTATCTTGTAAGTAGCAAGATAGTACATAAAGATCATCTCTGTGAGTTTTAATTCAAGTAGGAAAATTGGAATCCACCAGAATTGTGAAGGACATCCAAAATCCTGGGGATGAGAGCATGGGCAAACAGCCCCTGTGACAGCATCTGGCTAATCAAAAGATCCTGGTGTAGGGTGGGTTCTCTCCTCTCTACACCCAGGCAGATCACCAGACATTTGGAGCACCTGATCACCTGAATACGCAGCCCTGAGCCAGCCAGTCCTTCCTATACAAAGACTGTGGTGAAGTGGGGTCCTCTTTGCTCCATGCTCAGGCAAATCTCCAGGCATCTGGAGCTCCACTCTCTCACATTAGGAGTTCAGGCTGACTTTCCTCCCCATGGAGAGAACTTGGGGCCAGGGAGGAGGTTTCCCAGTTCCATGCCTAGGCACACCTCTGGGAACCTAGTGGTCACCCATGGGATTCTCCCTCAGCACTAGTGTTTGTGCCTGCCAATTCATATTGCCCCCGTCTCCACCCCCTGGAGCTGAACAGGGAACTCAGACCACTGAGCATTCCACAGATCAACCCATTGTCTGATGCAACAGGGAGTTCCTCCCAGTAAAAAAGGATCAAGTATACACCCAGTTGCACTGGCCACATCTGGGTCTTATCCGTAAGTGCCACTTACAGGTTGAACTGAACAGCCCAATATAAAACCTGCTGACAGAGGTGCATAGGGCTACAGAAATGAAGCCAAAAGACCTTATGCATATTCTCTACAGTCACATCCCCTAGAGAGGGGGAGAAAGGGAAAAGAAAATGAAAAAAAAAACAATAATAATATTATAGGGAAGGAAAGAAAAAGAAAAAATTCCACCCCCACAAAAAAATTACAAAAATTAGAAATTCCAGCATCTTCAAATAATAAGAACCAGCATAAAATTTCTGGCACCATGAAAAATCTTAAGGTAGTGACACCACCAAAGGATCTAACTAGCTCTCCAACAATGATTCCTAACCAAAATGAAAATTCAGAAATGACAGATAAAGAATTTAAAGCATGGATTGCAATGAAGCTTAACAAGATCCAAGACAAGGTTGGAAATCAATACAAAGAAACTTCTAAAGCAATCCAGGAAATGAAGTAAAAGATAAACATCTTTAAAGGAAATCAACCAGAGCTTCCAAAATTGAAACACTCACTAGAACAATTTCAAAATACAATTAGAAGTTTTATCAATAGACTGGACTAAGTGGAAAACAGAATTTCAGAGCATGAAGACTAGTCTTTAAGCTAACCACGTCAGACAAAAAATAATAATAATTTAAAAAATGAACAAAGTTTTCAAGAAATATGGAATTATGTAAAACCACCAAAACTACAAGTTATTGGCATTCCTGAGAGGGAAAGATAAAATGTAAACAACCAGGAAAACATATTTAAGGGAGTAATTCAAATAAATTTTCCTTATCTTGCTAGAGAGGTAGACACAGACACAAGAAATCCAGAGAACATGTAGGAGATACTATATAATACAAATATCATCAAGGCATATGGTTACCAGACTTTCCAAGGTCAATGCTAAAGAAAAAAATATTAACATCAGCTAGAGAAAAAGATCAGATCATGTACAAAGGGAAACTCATCAGGCTAACACAGGCCTTTCAGTAGAAGCCTTGCTAGCCAAGAGAGATTGAGGACCTATTTTCAGTATCATTAAAGAAAAGAAATTCCCATCAAGGATTTTATATCCCGGTTAACTAAGCTTCATAAGTGAAGGAGAAATCAAATATTTTTCAGACAGGCAAGTTAAAGGAATTTGCTAGCACTAGACAAGCCTTACAAGAGATCCTTAAAAGTGAGTTCTAAACATGGAAGCAAAAGAAAAATACCTGCTACCACAAAAACACACTTAAGCACACAGCCCACAGGTCCTACCTATAAGGCAACCACGCAGCAGCAACAACACAGTAGCAACCACACAGTAGAAGCTACAAAGAAACCAGCCTACAATTTCATGATAGGATGAAAACCTCAGATATAGATATTAGCTTTCAATGTCAAGGATCTAAATCCCCCCACTTAAATGGCATAGAGTAGTAAGTTGCATAAAGAAGCAAGACCCAACTGTGTACTACCTTCAAGAGACCCATCTCACAAGTAATGACACTCAAAGGCTCAAAGTAAAATATCGGAGAAAGATTTATCATGCAAATAGAAAATGAAAAAGAGCATGGGTCACTATTCTTGTATCAGATAAAACAGCCTTTAGGCCAAAAACAGGAAAAAAAATGGATAAAAAAGGGTAGTATATAATGACAAAGGATTGAATCCAACAAGAAGACTTAAGTATTCTAATTATATGTGCACCCAACATTGGAGCACCTAGATTCATAAAACAAGTACTTCTAGACATACAAAAAGCCATAGATGATGAAACAATAATACAGGAGGATTTCAATACCCAAGTGACAGCATTAGACAGATCATCAAGGCAGAAAACAAAGAAATTCTGGACTAAATTTGACATGTGACCAATTTAACCTAATAGATATCTACAGACTACTTCATCCACCAACCACAGAACATATATTCTTCTCATCTGCACACAGAACATACTGAAAGATCAACCACATGCTCTGCCCTTAAGCAAGTATCAATAAATTCAAAAAATTGAAATTATACCAATCATACCATTGAACCACAGTGGTATAAAAATAGAAATCAGTATCAAGAAAATATTTCCAAACTGCACAAATACATGGAAAATAAACAACTTGCTCCTGAAAGAACATGTTTGGGTAAACAACAAAATCAAGGCAGAAACGTTAAAAGTTCTTTCAAATAGATGAAGACAGAGACACAACATACCAAAATCTCTGGGATACAGCAAAAGCAGTGTTACGAGGAAAGTTGATAGTACTAAAGCTAGGAACCTCTCAAATTAATGTTATAACAAAAACACCTAGAAAAATTAGAAAATCTAAAACAAACTAACCCTAAAGCTAGCAGAAAAAAGATAACTAAAATTAGAGCAGAACTGAGCAAAATTGAGAACGAAGTATCCATGCATTTTAGCTCAACAAAACCAAATGTTGGCTCTTTAAAATGATGAACAAGATCTATAGACTGCTAGCTAGATTAATAAGGACAAAAAGAGAGGTGATTCAGATAAGCACAATCAGAAATGACAAAGGTAACATTACTACTGATCCCATAACAATACAAAAGATCCTCAGAGACTATTATAAACACCTTTATGCATACAAACTAAAAAAACTAGAGGAAATGAGTAAATTCCTGGAAACACACAACTTTCCAAGAATGAATCAGGAAGAAATCGAAACCCTGAACAGACCAATATCATGCACAGAATTTACTCAGTAATAAAAAACCTAAAAACCAAAAAAAAAACTTCTGGACTAGATGGATTCACAGTCAAATTCTACCAGTTATACAAGGAAGAACTGGTACTAATTCTACTGAAACTATTTCAAAAAAGTGAGGAGGAGAGACTCCTACCTAACTGATACGGTTTGGCTCTGTGCCCCCTCCCAAATCTCATCTTATAGCTCCCATAACTCCTGCATGTTGTGGGAGGTACCCAGTAGGAGATGATTGGATAATGGGGGTGGGCCTTTCCCATGCTGTTCTCATGATAGTGAATGGGTCTCATGTGATCTGATGGTTTTTTAAACAATGGGAGTTTGTCTGCGCAAGTTCTTCTCTTGTCTGTTGGTGTGTGAGACATATCTTTAACCTTCCGCTATGATTGTGAGGATTCCCCAGCCACATGGAACTATAAATTCAATAAGCCTCTTTCTTCTGTAAATTGCCCTGTCTTGAGTATGTCTTTATCAGCAGCATGAAAACAGACTAATACAGTAAATTGGTACCAGTAGAGTGGGGCATTGCTGAAAAGATACCCAAAAATGTGGCAGCGACTTTGGAACTGGGTAACAGGCAAAGTTTGGAACAGTTTGGAGGGCTCAGAAGAAGACAGAAAAATGTGGGAAAGTTTGGAACTTCCTAGAAACTTGTTGAATGGCTTTAACCAAAAGCCTGATAGTGATAAGAACAATAAGGTCCAGGCTGAAGTGGTCTCAAATGTAGATGAGAAACTTGTTGGGAACTGGAGCAAAGGTGGCTCTTGTTATGTTTTAGCAAAGAGACAGGTGGCATTTTGTCCCTTCCCTAGAGATTTGTGAAACTTGGAACTTGAGAGAGATGATTTAGGTTATCTGGCAGCAAAGCATTCAAGAGGTAACTTGGGTGGTGTTAAAGGCATTCAGTTTCCAAGTAACAAAGTATTAAAGAGGTGACTTGGGTGCTGTTAATTGCATTCAGTTTTACAAGGAAAGCAAAGCAGAAAAGTTTGGAAAATTTGCAGCCTGACAATGTGATGGAAAAGAAAATCCCATTTTCTGAGGAGAAATTCAAGCCAGCTGCAAAAATTTGCATAAATAACAAGGAACCAAATGTTAATCACCAACACAATGGGGAAAATGTCTCCAGAACATGTCAGAAGTCTTCACAGCAGCCTCTCTCATCACAGACCTGGAGGCCTAGGAGAAAAAAAAGTGGTTTCAGGGGCTGGGCCCAGGGTCCCTGTGCTGTGTACAGCCTACGGACTTGGTGCCTCTCATCCCAGCTCCTCCAACCATGGCTGAAAGAGGTCAGCATAGAGCTCCGGCTGTGGCTTCAGAGGGTGCAAGGCCTCCAGCCTTGGCAGCTTTCACGTGATGTTGAATCCACAAGTGCACAGAAGTCAAGAATTGGGGTTTGGAAACCTCCACCTATATTTCAGAAGATGTATGAAGACACTTGGATGCCCAGGCAAAAGTCTGCCACAGGGGAGGGGCCCCCAAGGAAAACCTCTGCTAGGGTGGTGCAGAAGGGGAATGTAGGGTAGGAGCCCCCACACAGAATCCCTACTGGGGTGCCACCTAGTGGAGCTGTGAGAATATGGTCACTGTGCTCCAGACCCCAGAATGGGTAGGTCCACTGACAGCTTGCAGCGTACACCTGGAAAAGCTGCACACACTCAATGTCAGCCCATAAAGGCAGCCAGGAGGGAACCTATACCCTGTAGAGCCACAGGGGTGGAGCGGCCCAAGACCATGGGAACCCACCTCTTGCATCAGCACGTCCTGGATGTGAGACATGGAGTCAAAAGAGATTATTTTTGGAGCTGTAAGACTGGACGGCCCTGCGGGATTTCGGACTTGAATGTGGCCTGTAGCCCTTTTGTTTCAGCCAATCTCTCCCATTTGGAATGGCTATACTTACCCAATGCCTATACCCCCATTGTATTTAGGACATAACTAACTTGCTTTTGATTTTACAGGCTCATGGGCAGTAGGGATGGGCAGTCTCAGATAAGACATTGGACCATGGATTTTTTAGTTGATGCTGAAATGAGTTGAGACTTTGGCAGACTGTTGGGAAGCCATGACTCATTTTGAAATGTAAAGATACGAGATTTGGGAGGGGCCGGAGTGGAGTGATATGATTTGGCTCTGTGTCCGCACCCAAATCTCATCTTGTAGCTCCCACAATTCCACGTGTTGTGGGAGGTATCTGGTGGGAGATGACTGAGTCATGGGGGCAGGTCTTTCCCGTTCTGTTCTCATGATAGTGAATGGGTCTCATGAGATCTGATGGCTTTAAAAAATGGGAGTTTCTCTGCACAATCTCTTTTTTATTGCCTGCTGCCATCCACTAGATGTGACTTGCTTCTCCTTGCCTTCTGCCGTGATTGTGAAGCCTCCCCAGCCATGTGAAACTGTAAGTCCAATTAAACCTCTTTCTTTTGTAAATTGCCCAGTCTCAGGTATGTCTTTATCAGCAGCATGAAAATGGACTAATACACGAACTGATCCTATGAGGCCAGCATCACCCTGATACCAAAACCTGACAGACACAACAGCAATATATATATATATATACACACACACATATACACACTGATATCCCTGATGAACATGGACATGAAAATCCTCAACAAAACACTAGCAAACTGAATCCAGCAGCACATCAAAAAGCTAACTTACCACAATCAAGTAAGCTTCATTCCTGGGATACAAAGTTGATTCAACATATGTAAATCAATAAATGTGGTTCACAACATAAACAGATTTAAAAATGAAACCCATATGATCATCTCAAAAGATGCAGAAAATGGTTTTGATAAAATCCAATATTCTTTCATAATAAAAGCCCTCAACAAATTAGGGATCAAAGGAACATACCTCAAAACAATAAGAGTCATCTTTGACAAACCCACAGCCAACATCACCCTAAATGGGCAAAAACTGGAAGCAGCTGCCTTGAGAACTGAAACATGACACGGATGCCACTCTCACCACTCCTATTCAACATAATACTAAAAGTCCTAGCCAGAGCAGTCAGGCAAGAGGAAGAAGTAAAAGGCATCAAATAGGAAAAGAAGAAGTCAAACTATCTTTCTTTACTGATGACATGAACCTATACCTAGAAAACCCTAACAACTCTGCTAAAAGGTTCCTGGAACTGATAAATAACTTTGGTGAAATTTCAGGACACAAAATCTATGTACAACAATCAGCAGCATTTCTGTATACAAGCATGCCAGCTAAGAGCCAAATCAAGAATGCAATCACATTAACAATGGCCACCACACGCATACTAACAAGGAATACATCTAACCAAGGAGGTGAAAGGTTTCTATAAGGAGAACCACAAAGCACTGCTAGAAGAAATTATAGATGACACAAACAAAGGGAAAAACATTCCATGATTATGGATGAGAAGAATCAATATCATTAAAATGGCCATACTGCCCAAAGCAATCTGCAGATTCAATGCTATTACTATCAAATGACCAATTTAATTTTTTACAGAATTAGAAAAAACTATTCGAAAATTCATATGGAAATGAAAAAGAGTTTGAATAATCAGAGCAATCCCAAGCAAAAAGAACAAAGTCAGAGGCATCACATTATCCAACTTCAAACTATATCATGAGCCTACAGTAGCCAAAGTAGCATAGGACTGGTACAAAAAGAGACACATAGACTAATGGAACATAATAAAAGGAATAAAGCAACAGACCCACAGCCATGTGATCTTTCAAAAAGTTGACAAAGACAAGCAATGAGGAAGGATTCCCCATTCATTATATGGTGCTGGGATAGCTGGCTAGCCATATGCAGACAAATAAAACTGGACCATCAGCCTATCATAATACTAGGAGAAAACCTAGGAAACACTATTCTAGACATCAGCCTTGAGAAGAAATGTATGACTAAGTCCTCAAAAGCAATCTCTACAAAAATAAAAATTGACAAGTGGTAAGTAATTAAACTAAAGAGCTTCTGCACAGCAAAAGAAACAATCAACATAGTAAACAAACAGTCCAGAGAATGGGAGAAGATATTTGCAAGCTCTGTATCTAATGAAGGTCAATATCCAGAATCTATATGGAACTTAAACAATTCAACAAGAAAAAAAAAGCAAATAACCATGTTAAAAAGTGGGCAAAATACATGCACAAAGACATTTCTCAAAAGAAGACATATAAGTAGCCAACAAACATATGAAAAAAAGATCAACATAGCTAAACATCAAGAGACATGCAAATCAAAACCACAATGAGATAGCCTCTCACAGTGGTCAGAATGGTTATGATTAAAAGGTCAAAAAACAACAGATGCTGGCAAAGTTGTAGAGAATAGGAAACACCTATATATTGTTGGTGGGAATATAAATTAGTTCAGCCACTGTGAAAGTACTTTAGAGATTTCTTAAAGAACCTAAAACAAAAGTACCATTTGACCCAACAATCCCATTACTGAGTATATATCCAAAAGAAAATAAATTGTTCTACCAAAAAGACATGGGCACTCATATGTTTACTTCAGCCCTACTTACATTAGTAAAGACATGGAATCAACACAGAATACTACGCAGCCATATAAAGGAATGAAAATGTGTTCTTTGCAGCAACATTGATGTAGCAGGGGACCATTATCCTAAGAAAATTAATGCGGAAACAGAAAACCAAATACTACATGTTCACATTTATAAGTGGGAGCTAAACACTGGGTATTCATGGACATAACAATGGCAACAATAAACACTGGAAACTAATAGAGGTGGGAGGAAGGGGCCAAGGTTTGAAAAACTAACCATTTCATATCATGCTCACTACCTGGGTGACAGAACCAATCGTACCCCAAACTTAAGCATCATGCAATATAGCCATGTAACAAACCTGTACATGTACCTTCTGAATCTAAAATAAAACTTGAAATTATTTTTAAAATTATAAATCAAAGCCAGATAAAAAATTTTTAAAAATATGTTTGGAACACAGCCAATTCTATTCATTAAGATATTGTGTATGGCTGCTTTTGAGCTACAGTAGTACAGTTTACTAGTTGTGGCATATTTACTATCCACAAAGTTTTGACCATACTCTACGTGAATGGCACCATCTAGAGCTGAGTACTACAAAACTTCCACAATCATGCAGCATCCCCAAAACTACAGATCCCTGGCAAAAATTATCATCCCTACTGTGTCAGGAAAGTGACTTCAAATGACATGTGAGGTTCAATGGGGGCCACGTTAGTGGGACTGTAACAGGATACATTTTAGAAGAGGATAAAATCACAACTGCCAAGATATATTTAACATGTCAAGAGTTTTATTTAACTAAATAATCGAGAGAATCAATAATATATAACAACCAGTTCAAATGAAGATTTGATTTAAAGAGATTTACAGTTTCTATCTCATCAAAGAACACCAGAGCTATACAGTTAAAGGGGTGTATTAGTCCATTTTCACACCTCTGATAAAGACATACCTGAGACTGGGTAATTTATATATAAAGAAAATGAGGTTTAACGGACTCACCGTTCCACGTGGCTGGGGAGGCTTCACAATTTATGGCAGAAGGTGAAAGGCATGTCTTACATGGTGGCAAAAAAAAAAAAAGAGAATCAGAATCAAGTGAAAGTGGAAACCCCTTATAAAATCATCAGATCTCATGAGGCTTATTATTCACTACTACAAGAACAGTATGGGGGAAACTGCTGCCATGATTCAATTATGAGAATTATGGGAGCTACAATTCAAGATGAGATTTGGATGGGAACACAGTCAAACCATACCAATGGGCAAAAGCAGATTTTAATCAGGAACTATTGCAATATGGGAAAAGAGACCTCAATATAGAATTGTAATCAATTCTAAATACAACATGGACAACTTGTGGATTTATAGCCAAGGAGCAAGGTCAGGGTTAGTGGATCAAAATTACTAAAAGGAAGATTTAAGTGTAAGGGGGGATTTCTAGCTAAATGGATCCAATAGGATTCTTACTGAAAGCTGGCCAGGATGAATGGATGTCACCTGGGGGACTCAGGGGAATGATAAATTAAATCAGATATCAAGGGTAGGGGTTCTGGTTAAACCAAATTAGCAAGACCATTGCTATGGTTGTGTAATGCATGTCTGATAAGAATAGACACTAAGGTCACAGCCTAGAGGGCTTATAGGCAACTGGCTAGGGTTTGGTCAAGGAGACAGTTTTTGTCCGTTTCTCCTCATGTTTAAGGAAGGAAGAAACATTGTTCTTGAGTAATAAAAGTCCATTACACATTAGGTTGCCTTTTATTCATTAAAGACCAGCTGGGAACTAATAGAGGTGGGAACTAATAGAGGCTGAACCATCTGTTGAGACTTGGTAGTAGAGGATATCTGCTGGATGGTGCAAGTAATCAGGTATTGAAGGAGCAGAGTTTTTAGGAAAACAAAGTAAGACAAAAATTAATGGTTGAAGCAAACTGAAAACCCAGTTTCTGAGTCCAGAGTATAGCCAGTTGACAAGAGTTTATGTTGGGTTCGAAGCATTTTCAGATGGTGGAGTGAGGATGGCAGTGGAGAGCTGACAGATTTCCTGGTTTGCAGTTTGAATGTCTTTGGTGATGATACATGCATCAGTGCTGCAGTTTTGGTTATTTCTCAGAAGACAGCATGGAAATATCTAGCTTCAAACACAGGGCTTCTTTAGATAGTCCCAAGAAGAACACGGGCAATCAAGTTTTAGTTCTCAGTAATGCCAAGTCAGGAGTGTGGGAGAAAAACTGGAAATGTTCATTTGGAGATATGTAGCCAGATTTCAGGGGAAACTAGAAAAATTGAGCAGGATCCAGTCTAGTTTACAGACAGATAATAAAGCAGAAAGTAAAATGGAGTTACCAGGAGGTGAAAAATAGCAGCTCTAAGACAATGAACACTCAGAAAGGTAGGCTATATAGCTTTCCATGAAAATACAAAATTTCTCGCTACAATCACCCTCATTTTGATTAAAGATAACTAAAGTAAGGTTATTCTTGTCTTCAGAGTAAGTCTGGTCTCATTAGATCTGGCATGATTGTTTACCTAGGTGCAGCAAGACTATAATTGACCACAAAGACCTTAAAAGTTTGCTTTGCTGAAACTTTTCATAAGGAATCTCGGATTAGACTTCTAAAATCCTCTCAAGACTAGGAAACCAAGCCAAGACCTTGCCACCAGATTTTACCTTCAATACCTATCAATTTGGGTGAATCCCTCTCTCCTTGAAGTCTCGAAAATACTCTAAGTTTCCTAGCCCTGCCTGAATAAAAACTGCATTACTCACATGTAATGCTGCAAACACTGTAAGTTAGCTCCCAGGTCATTTTTTTCTAGAAGGGCTTTTTAAGCATTGATTCCATAAAGTCAACCTTAATTCCTTAAAACTGTCTGGTCATATCTGATTCTATGCCTATTATTCTTAAATATAACATTCCATTCAAAGCCTTGGTTAATATAACCAATGTTTCCAGTTATGTCCTAGTAGAATAAAAAAGGTAGATTCTTATTGAACTTATGTAAATATATTGCCATGAAAATAAGAATATTCAATAAGAGCTTTGGAATTCTGAAGGGATCAGGAAGGGGAAAAGATAAATGTTTCATTGCGGTTTGTAAAAGTATAATATACTAAATCATTGTAATTTATGGATAGTTTATGAGAAAAAAGAAAGGGGTTTCTTATATCCAAAAAATAGAGCATTAAAGAACCAACAATGTTCCAAAGAAAAACTATAATCTTCTTTCGCCAGTTCATTCATTCCCATGTTAGTAGTTCTTATTCTACTCAGTCTTGAGTTAATAGTTTCATGAACCCATCAGCTTTTTAATAAAACCCTTGGGACTCACATATGATTCCAAGGAAGATGGGTAATGAATGAGACTAAATTTTCTGCTAAACAGGTGGCTGGGTCTCAGAATCAGAATATATTTGATTTAAAGAAACTAAAGTATGTTGATATGTTTTGTATCTCTGAGTATATGAAGGAAAGTTCATATCTGTTGTATTCAAGTTTCTTGAGGACAGAGGCTTTGTCTTCCTTCTATTTTCTTAAAGCTGGTGCTGGATAAGTGATTCAAAAATATTTGTTAAATGGAATTGAAAGAAAAAGTCGATGAACAGAATAAATATAAACTAAGAAACAAAGAAAATTGGATATTTCACATAGTTAAATAAAACTTCATTGGGGGGAAGACTTCTGACTATGGATCATCTCACATGTGAAGTATCCAAATTCTTATCTAACTTCACTGTAGCATGTATGAGAGAAATAACAAGAAGAATCTAATCTAGAAACTTAGGAGCTGCGGAGAGAGCCTTATGTCTGCCTGTTTTTCTAAGAAAACTGATGGAGGAAAGAGGATCAAACAGAACATTATTTTCTTCTGCAGGAGAAAAATTACACTGGAAGTTTACACTTTAGAGGACACCTTAAGGATTATCTGATTCAACTATTTTATTGTCTTTAAGCTAGTTTGCAACTCTGTAAATTGAAGATAAGTGGGAATAACAAAATAATTTTTGCCTATTGACATGCAAATTCCATCCTGTTCAATAAAGGTCCAATTGATTTCCCTTCCCTTCTGTAGAAAAACCAATTTGGCCTCCATTTGCACATTCATTTTAATATTTCCGATTTATAAATGTGTCTGGTCTTCAGATTCTCTTCTGAGCCAGCTATAACATCTCCCTGGTTCCCTCACTGGTAAATGAGCAGAATAAAATATTTACCATCTGTTCATTTTTGTTTCCATGACAGTCATGAGTTTCACCTTTTTTGAAAATTAGTTTTTAAGACTCCCCAAAATAGTATTAGTTTTATGAGAAAGTAAATATTCAATTCAAAAAACCCACATAGATAAAAACAGAATCAAAAAGAGGACATTAGAGCTGTCAAAATAAATTGGGAGCTAAGCTTGGAATAATTATTAGTGTGTTTTTAAGGGTACAGGTAAATATTTATGTTCATAATACATCACCTAAGCCCACTGCAGTAGCAACAGCATTCAGGTCATACTCTAAAAGCCATCTATAAATACATTGTTTTAATTATTTACCCCATCGCCTTCATCAAAATGTAGAGATGAATCAAATCCCAAAGCCAATTTCCTTTTTTTCCCTGTATTTACATTTGTTCCTTTCTCTGTTTGCTAAATATCTATGCAAAAATCATACTAGTGTTAAAATGTGTATGTGTTATATGGCTCAGTTATCCTCTTTGAGTCTATTACAAAATCTCCTCTGGGCTATTTCCAGGTAAGGGACTATGACAACCAAGTTCCTCCAGAACTGTCTGAGTTAACCTTCCTCAGAAGACAGAATTCTGTGGAATAGCTTCAGGTTACAAAAATCACAAGATCTTATTATGTCAATTGAATTTGATGCGAGACACCTATCACTTCCAAACTCTATGGAATACAATCACACCATTAATTCTCTGGAGAGACAAAGAGGAGAGTTCAGGGATAAGCATTAAAAGAGGTTCCCTTCTAAATTATAATTAATTGGGCTCTGAGGAAAGTAAACCACAAGCTGAGAGAGAGATGCTCATTTGGTGAAATAAATGCAATCTCTCCCAGACACCAGAGCATTGTTTGGGAAAGGACATTTTAGAATTGAATATGTGAAAAAATAAGAGGAGATAACACATCATTTCCACTGCGGTTTGTTAGATTCTAAAAACTACACATTATGTGCAAGAGAACACCAAATGATTCCCCCAGAATATGAACTCAAATGACAATCCTGGTTGATGACTTCTTTTAAAGCTACATTAACTGGGGATAAAAAAAAGTTACAGGCTTTCACCAGCAGAGGGGAATACTGTCCTAAGGAAAAACATGGAATCTCACGCCCATTTTTTCCATCTTAATTCTTCCGTGGTATAAGCAAGAAATGAATGCTTCTCCCTTGTTCTTCTCGTTTTATGGCATGTTGAACAGCAGAGAATTTGCTACTCGATGCCTAGAGCATAATTGTTGAGGAAGGATGAAGGAGAATGCAGGAAGCTCTGAGATCAGAGAAGAGTCAACTGAGAGCTGTCAGGCTTTAGGAGACACATGAGGCTGAATTATAAAATAGTTCCATGTGCAAAGGAAATAAGAGCTTTCCTTATGTATTCATAACTTACTCAAACCTTCAAATCCAAAGCTTATTCTGGAATATTGGTGAGTCCTCATTGGCTCCTTTCTATGGGAGACTATTAGCCATCCTCAACCAACAGGAACCTCTAATGTGTAGGCATTCAGCATGTGTCCTTCAGGCACTATATATTTTTAAATGTCTAGCTGTTTTCCACTTAATATCACCATAGCCTTACGACTTTATTTTCCAAGGTCCCCAATACTGCCAACAATTAAGCTGATTTCATGAAGGGAAGCTATATCCTGCAGTTGAATTGCACAGCAAGTGTCACAGTCCTGAACAAATGGGAGGATCTACATTCTTGTGATACAGCAGTCCTAAGCAGCCTCCTTCCAAACCAACTTTAAAGCCCCTCCTAGGGTCACAGCAAGCAGAGGTCACTATATATCACAAGAAAAGAAGGAAGAGCATCTTCAGCAGAACACTAGGGTGGCACCCTTGGGTTAGAGAGAGATGATGCAGAGCCACATTATACAGTTGTCTTCAGAGAAGAAAGAAAGAAAATGGGAGCAAGGAAGGCAGGCAGGCAAAATGGTACAGGTCACTGCATAAGACACTTTGGCAATTTCTTTAAAACCTAAACGTACTCTTACCACAATATCCAGTGATAATGCTCCTTGGTATATATCCATAAGTTTAAAACTTTTGTCTATGCAAAAAAATGCACATAAATATTTATAGCAGTTTTATTTCTAATTTCCCAAACTTGGAAACAACCAAGATGTCCTTCAATAGGTGAATGGACAAAGAAACCGTGATACACATGGAATACTATGCAGTCATAAAAAAGAATGAAATCATGTCCTTTGTGGAAGCATGGATGGAGGTGGAAGTCATTATCCAAAGCAAATTAATGCAGGAACAGAAAACCAAATACCACATGTTCTGTCTTGTAAGTGGGAGCTAAACATTGAGTACAGATGGACACAAAGAAGGGAACAATAGATTGAGTGATGAAATAATCTGTATATCAAACCCCCACAACATGCAATTTACCTATATAACAAACCTGCACATGTACCACTGAACCTAAAATAAAAGGTGGAAGTAAAAAAAAAAATAAGCTATGGTACAACTAGATAATGATGAATTATTTAGCAATAAAAAGAAATGAGGCATGAAGACATGAAAATGCATGGAAGAACCTTAAACGTATATTGCTAAGTAAAAGATGTCAATCTGAAAAGGCTATATTCTGTATCAATATAACCATATGACATTCTGGGAAAGGCAAAACTGAAGATAGTACAAAGATCAGTGGTTGTCAGGGGTTCAGGAAGTCAGAAGGAGGGATAAAATTTTTAGGGCAGTGAAACTATTCTGTATGATACAGCAATGCCAGATACATTGCATTATACATTTGAAAAAACACAGAATGTACAACTGGGTGTAAACTATAGACTTTAATAGTAATGCATTAACATTGGCTTATCAATTCTAACAGATGTGCCACACTAATGAAAGATGTTAATAACAGAGGAAACTGAAGGGAGAGGGCAAGAGTCCTATTGAAACTATCTGTATTTTCTGCTCGTTTTTCTGTTCATTTTTCTGTAAGCCTAACTACCAAAAAAAGTTAAGTCTATTATGAATGAAACAAACAAATGAAGAATAACAAGAAAGAGCTATTGGGTTGGAAACTCCTAGTAAAAAAGAAATGGTCTGACACCAGAATCTATTGAATATCTTCTCTATTTTATTGTATATATTTATCATAGAGATGTTCAGGTCCAATCAGGAGTCAGAAATCATATAGTGATTTAAATTGGGGAAGTTTAATATACAGAGTTATTAAACTATGGTCAAAGTGTAGCTAGAAAACATTTTTAAGGTTAAATGTGCTCCCTAGGACTGAGGAGAGCACTAAAGAAAGCCCAGATTTGGAACCTGTAACTTCTCCCCAAGTCTGGGTTGAAAAAAGTAAAATTGCAGTCCAGCGGACAGCAGAGGATTCACTCTTTGCCTGGACCCGATCTTCTGCAGTCACTGAGCAAGCAGGAAACGACCCTCTGGGGCTCAAGCTTTCTACAGCCAGTGGTCAGCATGCTGGCAGGCAGAGTCAACCTTCCAAGCACGGTGAGAGTATACGTGAGCTTCAGAAAGTGGTTAGAGACATAGGAGTAATAAGAACAAATACCCTGAGGACAAGAGGCCTGGAGTGCACAGTGTCTCCTAGTGTCTCTGTCAAGAAGGATGCAGGAAATTGATCACCAGGTCAGGCAGGAGCTGCAAGGTTGTGTATTGGGGTCATATATTCTGGGCTCTTGGGTGGGACACAGCACAACCCTGTCTTCATCATCACACCACTAACTGACCCTACAATCACTGGAAATAGCATAAGATTCCCTTTTGCCCACTATGTCCTTCTAGTGCCCTCTACTGAAGATGTTGAACATCATCCTCACTATGAAGGAGATGCTTACAAGAATTCCATCCTTTATCACAGACCAAGTATTGGAGAGTAAATTTGGAGCTAAGGGGCAATAAATTGATAACTGTCATATATGAATAAACTGTATGTAATTAAATACAGAATGTGAGTGCAATGATTCTCAAAAACATTTTTTGTGTTCCTAAAGTTCTAAGATTAAGAACCTTTCCAGGTATTTGTTAAATAAATTCTTCTTAGACTGGATTGACCCTAACTGCCCATTAAAATTAAGATTCTGGAGGTCGTGCCATTGCACTCTAGCCTAGGCAAGAAGAGTGAAACTCCATCTCAAAAAAAAAAAAATTAAGATTCTAGAGTCTAGAGTGTGAAGTAAGCCTCATCACATAAATCTAAATGGGTGAGTTACATTGTGCCTTCACAGTATCTAATGTTATAGCAACACTGTGCTGAAGTTGTTGAAATCCAAGTCTATTGAGATCAGGGAAAGTTAAGTCCATGGTGATAGGTCTAGAAAATGTCTCAAACAGGAGAAGTTCAAAGATTTCAAAGATGCTTTTGGCATTTATTTCAGGTTTGTTATAAGAATTGAATACTTTCTAAACATGAAAGGATAAAATGATTCGGGACTAAAGGCATCAATAAAATAATTTACTAAGGGAAAGTCTTGTAAGGTGAGAATAGTAGCATGAGTGGTTAAGCAAGATTTTGGAACCAGACTGCTTGGATTAAAATCAGGGCTCTGCCACTTATTAGTGATACAAGGTACTTAAGCTCTCTGTAAGTCAATTTCCTCATTTTTAGGATGGAGATGGTAATCATTAAGGTGGCTCTTAGAGACATTGTGAGGTTAGATGAGTAGATACATGTGAAGCATTCAGAACAGTGCCTGGCACAGAGTCCATGCTATATAAGCATGGCTATTCTTATTATTAAACTTGTACAGGTACTGTATAAGTAGCAGGTAAAACTGAGGGAGGAATTTTAAAGAGTAAAATGAATACCATATAAAAAGATTGGAAAGAAGACCATGAAACATGAAAAAAAATTAGAAATCCTACATCTCTAGACGTTGTGAAGCATGAGACTCCTCCCATAAAAGGTAAGTGCAGATTTTTCAAGGGAGTCATGGCATCCCATACGTCCCACAAAATAAGAAAGGGCTCTAGTAGTTACGAAGAGTCTGTTATTCCCTCCGGAAGATAAGGGTAGACATGGTAGTAGGTGGTTACTGAAGGGCATACCTTTGCTCGGAAAAGTAGTCATCTGCAGTTCTTACCAAATAACCCACCGCTTTCTCAACCTCAGTGATTGTATTATTTATACTCACTTCTGCTTAATACATGGATAACTTACATTCAGATGTTTTCCATCTAGAATTTAGATAATTTATGGTAAATGCACTCATTTCTGAATACTTTCATTCAGTTTAACAAACCAGTTGTTTCGACTGGAAATTTCTTGGTGTATTCCCGACCATAATAAAATACTTTCCTACTTTGAACTTCTATTGAATGATAGCACAATTGCAAATGCTGCTTGCAAAAAATAATTGGAGCTGGTCATGCTTTCTTTTTAGGCAGCCTCATTTTCTAGGATGCAAATGGATGAAATACAGGTTCTGGCCTTAATTTTCTCACTCATGCATGCTTGAAATGGTTTCATTGTCTCATGCTCCACTAGGACAATTCTGCCAACTATTTTATTTCTTAATCTGTAAGAATATTATAGTATAGTATTTATGTCCAGTGTATGCCTGTGCATCTATTTTTGTTCACTTGTGTTTTGCAGTTTTCCGTTAAAACCCCATCCTCTTAAACTTTTAAAACTTCTGTCCACTTATTTTATATCCTAAGAAGATTACATAATTAATAAAATAATAAATATTATACATGTTAAATTAATCTGATTTCTTTCTGCATTGTGAGAAAAATCAACTTGGTTTCATTAAGACTGCTTGCCTCAGGAATCATTCCACTGAGTCATTGCAGGATATCTAGCTCCCTGCACTTGGCTAAAAGCTCTGCTGTGGCATCATGAAATCCTTAATTTTGTAACAAGACGCCTTGCTTTCCCCACCCCCACCACAGAGCCCTGTAAATTATGTAGCTAGTCCTGAGTATAAGCACAGTAGTACTTTTCTAAAATCAGAAGAGTTATGAGCTCTGAAACACATCTGACCTAGGGCTTTGGCTAAGGGACCTATGTTACTACACTACCAGTATTACTTCTGTTTTTACTAACACCATGGATTGAGTGCCTCCTGTAGGCAAATGATTTCCTAAGGACTTGACACATGTTAGCTATAACCCTGTGAGGTACATATTATGTTATTCTTTTTTGTTGTTTGTTTAATTTAGTAAAGTGAGGTTCTAAAAGTTACCCTAAAGTTTTAAGATCACTCAGCTAGTAAATGGCAGAGTTGGAATTCAAACTAAGGTCCACCTGACCCTGGGACTTGTTTAATATTCTAGGAGAGGTGCTTTGGAAGTATTAGGACGAACCATGAGATTGCCAATATCCAATCATTTTACACAGAAAAATGGCTATTTCATGTGGCTCAACTTAACACGAACGACTACTTATAAAATACAAGCTCCCTCTATTTCATTTATGGGTGTTTTTTCAGTTTGAAACGATGACCAAACTAATCGTTTTGCTAAAATGTAAATAAAAGGTTGCAGTGAAGTCAGAAGAAAAATTTATGTAGTTCAATTTAAAACAAGTTGCATGTCTCATCCTGTCTCACTAAAGATGACATCACTGCTCCTAAATAGGGAGGATGGATCACATGGGATAACTTGTTTTTATTGTGATCAGCTGCAGGCGATCAGCAAGATGACCTCATCTGCAGCTGAGGGGATCTGACCTTTGCCCCTTTAGGTATGTGAAGCAGAAAAAAAATCCTTCACAGACTGAGGAATGCAAAGCAGACAAGCATCTTCAGCCAGCAGAGTTTATCAAGCATGTGTTCAGTGCAAATGCTCAGACTTGGACATGATGCAAAAGCAATTAAGAGAAAGAACAGTGAGTAGCCTGGGAGTTGGGTGGGTCCTTTGGTGTTTCTCAGTAACACTAGAAAAATATATTTTTTATTTTCGAATAATAAAAGATAAGAAATGGGCCTTTGAAATAAAAAATGCTTCTTGTACTAAGTTACCATAAGCAGATGATAGAACTTAAGTTCTTATCATAATCAGTTTCCTGTGAGAATATCTTAGATGTAATCAAGTAAGATCTAACAACTGATCAATTTAACTGGTTAGTTTTAAAAACAAACTCTAAATAAAACATGTTCTTCGGCTATATTTTTAAATTGATGCAGTGAAAGTGACAGTTCAACAATAAAAGTCCGGCTTAGACACTCACACACGTCTAGGAATGTGTGGAAAATTAACGAGATAAGTTGCTTATTGTGTATTCTTTCCTCATCCTGTTTATATCTACTTAACTCTCAGACTGAAAAGCTTACAGTGTTACAGATTCCCTTCTGTTCAAAAACTCCTTATTAACCAGAAATTGCTTAATATTTTAGGGCTTTGACATGTATTATTTGATGTAGCACTCATGGGCACCATGATGAGGAGCTCTTAAATCAGCTTAACAAGGGTGAACTAGGAAGATCAAAAGAGTGTTCCTGTTTCCTGGTGAGTAATTGTTAATCAATATCTTCCAAATCAAACACCCTGCAAGAAGCAGAGTTTTTGTATTTTACTAGCAACTAATTGGAGAGATGGAAGCCCTCCAAAAGAATTCTTGAATGCTGAAATATGAAACGTAAAAAAGATTTCATCCAGGTTAAAAAGGCAGTTTATTATTGTGATTTTCAGCTGCACAGTTACCCAACTTAACAAGCCAAGTCTTTTCACATTTCCTGAGTGATTTTTATCTTACTTACTGCTTCCCACTTCCCAAGTGGGAAGAAATCTCATTCCCTCAAACTGAGAATCTGAGAAGACCAATTGCTTTTAAAAATGTAAGAAAAATGGCTGATGATTCAGGCAGTTAGTAGTATAATTATTTCTTATTTTTTATTCTTTTTGTAATACCAGAAGTAGTCATTTTCATGTTTATCCAATATCTTTCTCTTTGAGGTCCAAAGTGAGGTGTGAAATTTCACAAAAACTACATTTCAGCAATATTTTTGGTGGGTAGATTTTCAAAGAGTTTTGCTTGGTTATCACTCAGTGCACTCAGAAAAATAGTCATTTACAAAAGTAAACATCAAGAGATAGTGAAAAACTTTACGAAAGAAAAAGTATTATATCCTAAGTGTCTACTACTAGGTGAATGGATAAATACATTGGGGTTTATCCACACAACAGAATTCTACTGAGTATAAAAATAACTCAACTGTTGATACACTCAGCCACAGGAATACATCTTGAAATAATTATACTGAGTGAAAAAAAATTCCCTAAGACATTTTGTATGACTCTTCCAGTTCATAAAATTCTTTTAAAATGCAAACTAATCTATAGTGACAGAAGGCAAATGAGTGGTTGCTTGAGAACAAGGAGAGGAGGCAGGGAGGGACAAGTGGAAGGTATTACAAAGGGGCAAGTGAAGCTTTCGCAGGTGATGAATATGTTCTCTATCTTCATTGTAGGTAATGAATATGTTTGCTATCTTCATTGCGGTGAAGTTTTTTAGTGTATACATATATCCAAACGTATTCAATTGTACACTTTGTGTAATTTATTGTATGTCAGTTATATCGCAATACAGTTTTCAAATCTTTAAATAAAATTAGGCATGAAAAAAAGGTATTGTAATTTGCCTTAAGTCACAGGAGGAACAAGGACTTGTAATTAGCTGTCTGAAACTAAAGCCAGCAAGGAGGAAGAAAAGATCATTCTTCCAAACAATATGTTTGCCAGTTAGAGAGGACTCCTTGACTAAGGAGGTTGCCTACTGATTATGTGAAAGTCAAGAATGTTCCAAGAGGGAAGGCTTTTAGAGGAGTGTTACTAGTTTGGATAATTTAATGTGAGGACCAGTCTTACATTTTGACCAATTTTCTTTGCAGAGCATCTAAAAACATGATGACCTTGATTAATCAGAGAAAAATAAATATGATTTCATATTTATTTTGATACTGGCTTTCCTCAACCAGCTTGTGGCTACTTAGTAAGTCTTCAAGGATTATAAAATAAATAGGTACTTAGAATATCTTGAAAAATTCTGGAGAATTCTTCACATTCTTCCCAGCTACTTGAAAAACAAAATACACCAGGATGATGATTCCTTAGACCAGGGTTTTTCATCTGCAGCATTATTGACATTTGGAGTTGGATACTTCTTTGTTGTGAGTGACACCCTGTCCATTATAGGATGTTTAGCAGCACTCTTGTCCTCTAACCACTAAATGCCCAGAACACAGTCCTCTTAGTTCTGACAACCAAAAATGTCTCCAGACATTGCCAGAATGTCCCTTGGAGTACAAAACTACCCCTGATTGAGAACTACTGCACAGAATCACTGTCATGTTAGAGAAAAATTCAGAAATTTTAAATAAGCAAACAACTAATTTAGAGAAGAAGGGTTGATATCATTACTAATAAAAGAGCTCTTACAAGCCAGTGAAAAACTATACTGCTAGAGAGAGAAGCATAAAACAAATAATAACTTCTAATATTTCAAATTAGCTTACCACTGGTAAAGAGCTTTAAAATTTACATTACTTCTAAGCTGGGTCCTCTTTGCTGCTTGGGTTTGGCAAATATTCTCTAATTTTATTGCCTACCTTATATAGCATTTCAGCCTGTAGTTTCAGCTGATCATTTCTCAGCCGATGTACATCTGGTAGCATTGGATCTTTCCTTAGCTTTCAAACAACAGTAGCCATTGTCTTTAAACAATGGTTATGGCCCATTATGAAGTGGCCGGTTGTAATAAATGTATCTTAAATGTTAGTACAGAAAAAGTGTATCACACTTGAAATCATCTTGTTTCCATTAATCAAATAAACTCAGGTTTCTGTTAATTAAATGAGATGCCATTCTGATTTAAACTAGACAGCAAAAAACCCAGAATTAAAAGAAAAGCTCAATGGTATAATCAAGCTATTTGAATGAATGGTTGTAATAATTATTTTCATTTTGTGATTATAACATTATATTTAAATATAAAGATTTATTGTGTACATGTATACTACATCACATTAAAACATTTGGGAGAGAATATAAGGGTGTAAATAATGAATAAATTAATTGATTCATGATCTTTTTTCTTAAAATGACTATAGGTAGAAGTTCTGATCCCAAGAAAAAGAAATAATGCGAATGTTTGGAGAAGGCCTCTAAATCTGGGTTCTTCAAAGTAATATTTGTATTCAAGGGCATTGATAAAAGATACATTGTATATGTGATAATTTCAGACCCTTCCACAATGCAGAGAAAGGGTTTATTTGCATGCTAATGTATGCCAAGGGATAAGTAATTCCTCCCCTTCTTCTCCTGCTAAATACTGGTCACAAAGCTTAGATTCAATGTCAAATAAATCTGAAAGCTGGTACTCGAAGTCACTGCTGGGGAAGAGAAAAGCTTTATGCCTGTAGCTGGGCCCATGGACAAAGCCAAGGATTCAGTAAAGTACTGAGGCTTACATTCCAGCTGTGTAATCATCTCCCTCTGTGACCTCGGACAAATGATTATGCTTCCACATTCTTATTTCTTCATCTGTAAAAAATGACAAGAAAAGTTTGGAAGGGGAGATCTCAGTGTTCATACTCAAACTATAGATCAAATTGTTATAATTAAAACCACAACATAACCCAGTTCTACAAACCTATAGCAGATGCCATAATATTATATCATTTGTCAGTAAAAATCTGCTTATATTCCATCTGATACAGACACAAAGGTGATGTATTCCTTAACAGGCGAAATAAATCCCTGTAGAGCATACTACTGGCATTGTTCTTTCCTTGCATTCAGCTCGTTAAAAACAGAATGATCATGTGGGAACCTTGAAAAAAATGACAGAATATACTAAGTGAAGCACTTCTTTAAGAGTACATAATTTTAATTTTAATCAAAATCCCAATTTATTTTTAATATTAGCCTTCATCAAGAATGTGAAAAAACAAAACCAAAAAAATTTACTTTTTTTAACTGTTTCTAGTCTTAGTTCTATGAACAACAAAGTATATGACTTGGACAGATATGGCTAATTTATAGAAAAGAATATTGTATGTAATCATTATGCATTTATATTTAAGAGCCTTTACAGTAACATTGAAGGTAACTATAACATCAAGTAAGAAATTATTTAGAAGAGTTTTTACATTTTTAATCACTTAGAAAAGTGTTCAGAGAATACTAAGTGAACAGACAAAAAAGAAGTAAAACACATACCTATAGTATAATATCAACTACCAAAAAATGCCAGGGGCAGTAGAAAAATCTACCAAAATGTTAGCAATAGTGGTCTTATTTAATGTGGTGAAATTGTAAATGGTATTTTTCTCTTCTTTCAACTTTTATCTTCATTGTAATCTCTAACACCTACATATTATTTTATAATCAGAAAATAATAAACTATTCATGAAAGAAAATATAACTCCCAGGCAATGAGGACTTCAGCTTCCGTCTGTTAATTTCTGCAAACAGTAGTACCCATTATTACTGAGAATGCTCAGATGCTCTTACACACCAATGACGTTTCAGAATCAAAGGATTAGTTATATCCCATGCCATACAAAAAAACAAAAAAATTGATTCCCAGGTATTACTTACTTCCTCTGCTTATTACTGCAGCCAGAGATCAGGGTTGGCAGTGAGGGAATAATTTTCCTTGCCTCGGACCAGGAAGCCTTCAATTCCAGGGGAAGAGATGACAATGTGAAGGAGTAACGCAGCTGGGGAATACCTTATTGATGAAGCCACAAAATAGCTTTCTAAATGACCAGAAGTCATGCCTAGCAAATGTATCAGCAAATCTCTGTGGCTTCATTATCCAAACTTCTTCCTCTAGGAAACCACCTACTTCTCCCACAGAGGAGTCATGAGCAGTTAGTGTCAGCTCAGGAGCAGCCGCAACTGCCCACATACTCCCAAGAGCTTCTAGTGTCTTTCTAAAATATACACACAGCTCTCTCTGAGTATAAGTATGACTCATTTCTTCATTTATTCTATAATTTTTAAGTACCAAGTATGTGTCAAACCCAGGAGACAAAAATATCTCCTCATTTAAAACAGGTAATTCAAGCATCTTGAGGTTATAATTTGAAGTTTGCCTCAAGGTATTACAGAAAAAGTTTGCATTTTAGAGTAAGGTAGACTTGCGCTTGAACCCCAATAGGAAAATAATATTTACGGTTGGAATTGGATAATTTACTTGGCCTTTCTGAACTTTTATTAATATGCTATAATGGGGCTTGCCATATTGATATTATTTTAAATATCTGGTACATAATTGTGATTCTCAATAAATAATTTTACTTCATTAGTAACATATATTTATTAACAATTAAACATAAGAGAGGCATATTGTGGAAAAAATCATTACTACTAAGAAGCATACAGAAAAATAGAATAATCAATACATATAATCAGAGCAGTATGTCCCTGAGGAACTTTGATGGAGAATAGCCCATTAGTCCCTCAATAATTTGAAATAAACTGAAATCCTTCTAGACATTTTAAATATTTTATCTATTTCTGACAGAAGCACTAATTTTAACATAGAATCTCTTCAAGTAAGTTACTAACTGTAAAGTACCCTATTAAAACCATCTCTTTCTGATCTACCCAAACTAAGGAAAAAAGAGAGAGGAACATACTGTTAAATGTTGGCTAAAGCCAAAGTCAAATGCTTCAGAAAAAAAGGTAACCAGCTCCTCTACTTGGACCAGAATCATCAAGAAAACAAATTAGAAAAGTCACTTTGTATCCTCATTCATTATTTTCTAGGTAGTGGGAAACAACAAAAGTGTTCCTGAATGAAAATAGAAGGGAAAAGTTCTGAACAAGAGTGCCCAGGGGCAATCAAATGTTATTTTGTTTTGCTGAGAGGGAGGATATGTAGAGGAATCATGTGGGAACGGGGCTGAGGGAAAGGTAGGATGTCATTTAGAGAGGTTGTAGTTTCCAACCTGAAGTATTGGTATTTATGTCCTCAGAATTTCATTTAAAATTCGTAACATCTGCATGAACTAAGCATTTTGGAGATGAGGAAACCAATTCCCATTAAGAGATTTGGCCAAGGTCACACAGCAAGAAAGGGGAAGACAGGATTGAAACCCAATTTCCTGATTCCTAGGTCAGAGTTGACTGCATGCTTCCTAATAGACTCCTTAACAATGACCTAAATTCAAAATCTGGAAGACTGGAATAAGGACATCTGCTAATATTGGTTACGTTGTTTTATAACCGTATCCCATAGCATGTAAAATGACAAATTTGTTTTGGTAGCATCCTTAGAATTCATGTAAACAATAGGTGTCAAGAAAGTATCATAATGAAATAGAGACAGAAATCACATATGGGTACTAATTATTAAAAAATCACTTAGGAGGTAAGCAAATCATCAAGATTTTCCTTTCTAGAGAAATGATCTAATAGAGGAAAAACATGTTTGTCTTTCCTCGGATGGCTTCCCACAATTTCAAAAGGATTGTTTTGCTTTTGACATATTTTCTTCCATGACATTCTTTGATCTTCAGATTAACTAAAATGTGTGAAGTCTCTGTTTGCTGAGAGCAAAAGAGAACTACAACTGTTCATAGCCCTTCACCTGCTCTCTTCAAGCTATAAGAGGATTCAGAGCAAGGAAATATCTGCCAAGACCTGAAAATGCCATCTCTATGTTCTTGCCTATGCTGTTCCAGAAGAGGCAGGTCCTTATTCCTCCTGACCTCTACAACCTTCCTTTCCCCATAAATAGAATTACTGGATCCCCATTTGCAAACTCCATCCCTTATCCCCCATCTCTAAGACCAATTCTGACATTTGGCAGAAAAGATGTAAATCACGTTGATTCTCTATTCTAGCATTCATCATCCTGTGACTCTTGCTCCTAGACAGGTCTTAAACTTGTATCCCAGTCCCTAATTGTGAGCAATTAAAGGACAGCAACTATATCTTATTTTATTTTATGCCCCAGAACCTAATATATTGGTGGCATACACATAGTCAATAAATGTTTGCTGACTGACTGACTGGTGGAATGGAGCTTCTGCCCTGTTGGTGAAACCCAGTCGCCACCTGTTTGGTAACTGGACCCCTGTTCTACTCTCTGTGTTTAAGTTCTTGCTTTGGTTACCTTCTTAGTAGTCTAGCCCATCTGGGATGTAGGACCATGTCTTACACCTGGAAATGTACTTCACAGGATATGGTTCCTTTCCCTGAGCTCCTACTGATAAATTTTTGATAATGATAGAATTTACCTTGCTTCTTGAATCTCCACACATCATTTCTCCCCAGCTTCACCACAGCCCTGACATACTGACTTGCTGTAACACTGCATCACTCTGGGTAGGTTGGGTTTGTTTAGGCTATCACATTGGTGAGTATAATATATACTACTGGATGTCTTCTGCTAATCTATTTTTCTGGTGGTACATGGATCACTTGTTTTTATAAAAAGTAATTCACATCTTACCATAGACTTACTTCATTAATCTATAAAATCTGTTACTATCCAAATTATATCGCGGTTCCATGACGTAATCTGTCAATTGCCAAAAAAAGAGAGATGAGATAGGTAAAATAAATAAATTTATTGACCCACACAAAATATTGTCACTTTGAAACTCCTCATTGTCCTTAACAAAATAGAATGTGTATATTTGTATGTGTTTGTGTGTCTATGTGTGTGTATATTTAATTTTTGTTTGAGTAAGTTAAATAACTGTCTCTGACCTCGGTTTTCCTTCTATTGAAACAATAGGTCTGTAAACACATTACTGCAGATTGAAAGTTTTCATCTTAAGCTCCTGCTTCATCTTATTTCTTTTTTTTTTAACCTCCTTTTTTTTAAATTTATTTTTTATTATTATTATACTTTAAGTTCTAGGGTACATGTGCATAACGTGCAGGTTTGTTACATATGTATACTTGTGCCATGTTGCTGTGCTGCACCCATCAACTCGTCAGCACCCATCAACTCGTCATTTACATCAGGTATAACTCCCAGTGCAATCCCTCCCCCCTCCCCCCTCCCCATGATAGGCCCTGGTGTGTGATATTCCCCTTCCCGAGTCCAAGTGATCTCATTGTTCAGTTCCCACCTATGAGTGAGAACATGCGGTGTTTGGTTTTCTGTTCTTGGGATAGTTTGCTAAGAATGATGGTTTCCAGCTGCATCCATGTCCCTACAAAGGACACAAACTCATCCTTTTTTATGGCTGCATAGTATTCCATGATGTATATGTGCCACATTTTCTTCATCCAGTCTGTCACTGATGGACATTTGGGTTGATTCCAAGTCTTTGCTATTGTGAATAGTGCCACAATAAACATACGTGTGCATAAAATGCTCATCATCACTGGCCACCAGAGAAATGCAAATCAAAACCACAATGAGATACCATCTCACACCAGTTAGAATGATGATCATTAAAAAGTCAGGAAACAACAGGTGCTTGAGAGGATGTGGAGAAATAGGAACACTTTTACACTGTTGGTGGGATTGTAAACTAGTTCAACCATCATGGAAAACAGTATGGCGATTCCTCAAGGATCTAGAACTAGATGTACCATATGACCCAGCCATCCCATTACTGGGTATATACCCAAAGGATTATAAATCATGCTGCTCTAAAGACACATGCTTCATCTTATTTCTAAAAGAGTTGAACAACCTAACAAGCTGAAGCAAATCACACTCTGGAGAGCTACATTATTTTAATTCACTAATGATTCCATTTTAAGGCATCTGGAGACCCAAGAGTCTTGTCCATGACAATTAAAACCTCACATCCAAGACAACACCCCAACCAAAAAAAAAAAAAAAAAAAAAAAACCCTCTGCCAGCTATATGGTCTGAAAAAAACCACAAAGACTTAGAAAAGACCCCTCAAATTTGGAAAAATCAAAGGAGTTTGTTGTCTTCACAAAATAATTGATGGCATTGTTATCAGTTTTTCAAAATTATTTCTGAGCCACTAAGCAATGAGTTGTTTAAGAGCATTTTCACTTTCTAAGAGGAAGGATGAGTCATGGTTTCAAAGACAACTTGGTGCCAAGTTGAGGCAGGGTGGTGATCCCATTTTATCTACCTCAATGCACTTAAACCTTAAACCGATTGTTTAAACAATATGCTTAATTTTTCACAAAGATTCACATTAGCAGAGGGATCATGAGGTCATGTTTGTCCATCTAACACCACATCCTGCCTCCAGTAATGGCTAGAGAATTCCTCAGAGGAAAGAGTGATGTTTATTTCATAATATTTCTCGTTAGCAATGAGATGAAACACTCAAGTGAAAGTATTTTCTTTTAATATTTCTTCACTACATGAGAAAATACAAGATACTAAATTTAATGTTTAAGGACAAAAAGATATTAGGTCGATTTTCTTCAGTCCAACTCCAAGATCTAATTAGGTCACTAAATGTTAGAACTGAGTACTTTTAATAATGACTTTGATTTAAAGTTCACATGAAGTAAACTTTTACGTTCATACGCAATTATGGTAGAATACGGTAATTATATTCAAATTGATCTCCATAGCTGATTTCTATAGAAAGCCACAGGAAGAATCAGGGAGAAGGGATGTAAGACCCCGGAAGCATGCCAACATATAAAACCCCAAGTCAAACCATGAACTTGACTCTCAATTCACCCGCTTGGCCCTCTTCCTTTACTTCCTTTCATTCCTGCTCTAAAGCTTTTAAATAAATGTTCACTCCTGCTCTGAGAAAATCATAAGAGGAGAAAGGTGAGTCCTATGAACTGAATATCTGTGTCCCCCCACCCAAACTCATGTTGAACCCCTATCCCCCAGTGTGATAATATTTGGAGGTGAGGCCTTTGGAAGGTAATTAGGTTTAGATGAGGTCTTGAAGGTGAGGCCCACATGATGAGATTATTGTCCTTATAAGAAGAGAGAGGGACCAGAGCCCACTCTATCTCTGCCATGTGAGGACACAGAAAGAAGGCAACCATCTGCATGCTAGGAAGTGGTCCTCACCAGAACCCAACCACTTGGGCACCCTGATCTCAGACATCCAGCCTCCACAACTGTGAGAAATTGTTCTTGTTTAAGACACTAGTCTATGGTATTTTGTTATGGCAGCCCAGGCTGACTAAAACAGTGGGTATAGTTCAGTAATCAGTTGTCTACTTATAATTCCCATAAGCCTTCCTTCCGGAGTAGATCAGACCTTTTTCTCAGAGGTGGGGAAGGGAAAAAGCCCATTTTGTTTTTTGTCTGTGAGTGCAAAGTGTCCATCCCTGGACTGAGTTTAGGGAAATATTCTGAAACATTTAGTTGTGGCTGCCTATGACCCACAACGCACAGGAACTAAACAACCACAATGTATAATGCTTTGCCTCTGCACAGATTTTTCAACAGTGTTGTATTATTATGTATTTTTAAATACCTCATATTGGTCATTCCGAGCAGCAGAATTTTTTTTTTAAGTTCTGGAGTACATGTGCAGGATGTGCAGGTTTGCTACATAGATAAATATGTGCCATGGTGGTTTGCTGCACCTATGAACCCATCACTTAGGTATGAAGCCCAACATGCATTAGCTATTTTTCCTAATGCACTCCTTCCCCTGATTCCACCCTCCCAACAGGCCCCAGTGTGTGTTGTTCCCCTCCCTGTGTCCACGTGTTCTCATTGTTCAGCTCCCACTTATAAGTGAGATTAAATGGTGTTTGGTTTTCTGCTCCTGCATTAGTTTGCTAAGGATAATGGATTCCAGCTCCATCCATGTCCCTGCAAAGAACATGATCTCATTCCCTTTTATGGCTGCATAGTATTCCGTGGTGTATATGTACCACATTTTCTTTATCCAGTCTATCATTGATGGCCATTTGAGTTGATTCCACATCTTTGCTATTGTGAATAGTCCTGCAGTGAACATAACTGTGCATGTATCTTTGTAATCGAATGATTTCTATTCCTTTAGGTATATACCCAGCAATTGGATTGCTGGGTCAAATGGTATTTCTGGTTCTAGATCTTTGAGGAATCACCACACCATCTTCCACAATGATTGAACTAATTTACACTCCCACCAACCATGTAAAACTGTTCTTGTTTCTTCACAGCCTCACCAGCATCTGTGGTTTCCTGACTTTTTAATAATCACCATTCTGACTGGTGTGAGATGGTATCTCATTGTGGTTTTAATTTGCATTTCTCTAATGATAGTGATGTTGAACTTTTTTTCATATGTTTATCAGGAACATGAATGTCTTCTTTTGAGAAGTGCCTGTTTCATGTCCTTTGCCCACTTTTTAATGGGGTTGGGTTTTTTTTCTTGTAAATTTGTTTAAGTTCCTTATAGATTCTGGATATTAGACCTTTGTCAGATGGACAGATTGCAAAAATCTTCTCCCACTCTGTAGGTTGCATGTTCTCTCCAATGATAGTTTCTTCTGCTGCGCAGATAAGTTCTTCAGTTTATTTAGAACCCATTTGTCAATTTTTGCTTTGGTTGCAATTGCTTTTGGCAATGTCATCATGATATCTTTGGCCATGCCTATGTCCTTAATGGTATTTTCTAGACTTTCTTTTAGGGTTTTTATAGTTTTGGGTTTTACATGTAAGTCTTAAATCCATCTTGTGTTAATATTTGTACAAGGTGTAAGGAACGGGTCCAGTTTCAATTTTCTGCAAATGGCTAGCCAGTTCTCCCAGAACTATTTATTAAATAGAAAATCCTTTCCTCATTGCTTGTTTTTAGCAAAATTTTTAAATTATATTTAATGTGATTGATTCTTTCCCTTTGCCCTTGAAAACTGAGCTAACATGTACACTGGCTTCCTGTTTGTAATTATGAGATCAGAGGCAACTCACTAACAAATAGTCGGTAGTCCAGTCCCTCTCCAAAGAAAACGGTTTAAAGTGCTGAACAAACATGACACCAATATCTCTCAACTTCTATGGGAACAGGAAATGACTGGGTGCCTAAAAGTTAGTTCTCTAAGGACAGATGCAAAAAGGTGGGTCAGGGACTTGATTTCTTTCTGTATCCCACACCCTTTTATTTATTTTTCCAAAAGAAAAGACCTGTTACAAATGATAGAACAAATTAGGATAAGAGATGATTAAAAGGCTGAACTTAAAAAAATGGACTTTTGAGAAAATAATAAAAGCACTAGTTTAATGACAGCACAATAGTCATATGTATTGGGAAGGGGAATATAAATCAAAAAAAGAAAAATATCATGCATAAGATATAACAAAAAAGGATGAGATTTATCCGTAGTAATAGTTAAATTAGTATACTTTGCTACATGCCATTTAAGTACTGCCATTTGAAATCCTCAGAATAACCTCCAGAGGTAGATGCTATGGTTTAAATGTGTTTCCTCCAAAATTCAGGTGTTGCCAAAGTGACAATATTAGAAGGTGGAGCCTAAACCTTAAACAGGTGCTTTAAGATTAGGCCATGAGGACTCCTTCCTTGTGAATGGGATTAGGTTCCCTTATAAAACGGTCTGACTTGGGGAGTTCATCCTTCTATTAGCCTTCTGCCTTTCATCATGTGAAGACACAGCAAGAAGGCTCTCATCAAATGCCAGCACCTTGATCTTGGACTTCCCAGCTTCTAAAACTGTGAGAAATACATTTCTGTTCTTATCAATTAACCAGTTCTTGACCAGATCTTGGGCAAGTTACATAACCTCTCTGTGCCTCATCTTTCTCCACGGTAAAATAAAGATGTCAGTAATTTCTATACCAAGGGATTATTTTGAGGATTAAGTGGGCTACTTTTCCTAAAGTGTTTAAAATGGTGACTAGTCCATAATAAGTATTAAAATGTTTTAGTTAATTAAATTGTAAAAATTCACATAGGTTAAGGCAAAAAAGTTTAAAACTTCAGTATTAATTGACTACTTACTGCTTTATAGTCAATATTGACATTACATGTAGCCCATATTTGCTCTCTGCTAATTATTTTGTAAAAAAATCAATCTCATCCTTAAAAAAAAAAAAAACTGTTCTGTGAAAGAAATTAAATATGGCCCTTAGCACTCAGTCTTTTTCTTCGCCTCAACAGTACTTCCTTCTTTTCTATCTCTATTTTCAGCCTGGTTCTGCCTGTGTGGTGGTTCCCAGTACCTGCAGGCCTCCTTCATCATCCTACAGCTAAAAATCGCAGTGAAAAAGATACTTATTACCTTCAGGTATAACTAAGTTTCAGAACGAATTCTCATTGGCCTAAATTAGGTCACATGATAATCCCTGAACCAATCACTGTGACCAGTGGATAGGATGTGTTGATTGATCAGGCTCACACAGCCAAGGAGGAAGGAGAGTTCGCCCCAACAATACCACATAAACTGTGAAAGATTATATCTTAGGGAAAATGAAGGTGCTGTTACGACAAGACAGAGTAACCAAGGCTAGAGAAACAAGACAATAAATCTTTGCTATAATGACCAATAATATTTTTGTACCACAAAAAAAAATTTTACTGGGAAATAGAAAACTTTAGCTTCATACTTTGATAAGTTATGACAAACTCTCATTCCAAGGTTTAAAAACGCTAATAATTTTGTTCCTATGGAATTTTCCTTCTGCTAAACTATGCATTATAGTTTTCTTTCCTGTTAAGAAAAGATTCTTTTCATAAACAGAACAAATTTAATGTGTATTTTTTAAATTTTTGTTTTGTTAACTATTTGCAGATCTTACTGGAAATTCCATTAACTTTGTTCCTTTTAGTTCTCTCATAAAGAAAAGTGAAATAATGAACACATACTCAAGGAAACAGAGAATGACGGACTTGCTGAAAGTGCAGTGAAACCAGCCTCTGTGTGTGTGTGTGTGTGTGTGTGTGTGTGTGTGTGTGTGTGTGTTTAATTTTTCCATGATGACTCCTGGGAAAGAACCTCTGGGATTTATATTCCCTTCCAATCCTTCCCTCCCCCAGAGTGAGATCATAGCTCATTCGGTCCTTTTGTATTTTCTTTACATTGCATTTCAAAACACATTTAATAATGCATCCCGAAAAACTAAAATTAGGGTAACTAGATGAAGAAAATTTAATGTCAAAATTCATATTGGAGAACCGCTGCTTTTTATCTTCTTAAAGTCAGAAAGAACAATGATCAAAAACCAGTTTTAGTTTAATTTCTTAAAATCTTAGTACATATACTTAATCAGAAGCCCAAGATAAAAGTGGTGTCTGGAAACTCCCGATATTCTATTCTGTGGTTAATTTTGTCATGCTATGTTATCTAGGAATTTTTCTGTGCTCGTATAAAGTGCCACTCATCACATTTTAAAGTGTTTATCTTTTGTGGTTGCTTACTTCATCCTTTTCCTAATTTGCTGAAATGATTTTTCTAAAGAATTACTTTAGATAAAATTTGGCATTTGCCTTACTCAAAAAAATGTAAGCCATTTTATAAGCCATGGTGAATTCTTCACAGCACAAAACTGACATTACACATTAGCTCTGTGTAACGTTACCTCAGGGACCATGAAGTGTACTAAATATTAATTTGCCCATATTTCCCTGACTACCTACTGAGCATGAATTCCCCCATGTGCACACTCGTTGGGCTGTCCTTCTGCTGACTCCCTCTACGAGGATGTAAGAATTTTTTAGCTCAGAGGTGCCAGTGCCAGTCCCCTGACTCTGACATGTGTGTGTTGTAACCCCTGCCATACATCGTTCCACAGACAGGGTATAACAAACTGATATTTCTATGAATAGAGGGGAAAAAACCTCATATACAAAGTCCCCAAACCTCATTCAATTATGTGGGTGATTCAACCAAGCCCAACCTCCAAGTTCACATCTTGCAAAAAAAGGCCCATTATCTTTCTTTATGTTAGAGGACATTATGACTAAACATCGTGCTCATCAATGATTATGCTCCTCTGATATGTCAAGAACCTCTGTCTCATAACCATTAGGAAATGTCTCATCTAGTAAATCACCCTAACTTTCTGGGGAGATGAAAGGATCAAAGTAGGAATAACAGTTTGTATGATTCATCGGCATATAATTTAGAGAAGGTGTATTGTATCATTTTTAGTGTTTTGGAAATCTTGCCTCACTTCTTCAAATTTCTTATTCTGAAATTGAAGTCCTTAGATCACTGGTAAGTTCTTCAACAGTGCCTTAAAAATAATGGTGACATTTTCAAAAATTCTATTGCCATGTTCTCAAAGCACTTTTATTTGCAATAGAGGGCTAAAATATGAAAGGTCATTCTAATGTATTCTTTTTTAAAATGAAGCATCAATGGAGATTTGATTTTTTTGTTTGTTTGTTTTGTTTTGAGATGGAGTCTCACTCTGTCACCCAGGCTGGAGGGCAGTGGTGTGATCTCAGCTCACTGCAACCTCTGCCTCCCAGGTTCAAACTATTCTTCTGCCTCAGCCTCCCCCATAGCTGGGACTACAGAGGCCCACCACCACGCCCGGCTAATTTTTGTATTTTTAGTAGAGACAGGGTTTCACCATATTGGCCAGGCTGGTCTAGAACTCCTGACCTCATGATCCGCCTGCCTCAGCCTCCCAAAGTGCTGGGATTACAGGCGTAAGCCACCATGCCTGGCCGAGATTTGACTTTATCACCATACAATTAATAACTTGGATGCTACTATGAAAACAAGCAATGTCTTTGAGTGTGCTAATAAATCTCAGTAATGTTTTATGCAAAGGCAACTAAAAAAGTGGGAGTGTATGAATGCTGTAGGAAGTGAAGGAGAAAGAAATAGAGGAAAATGAAGGGAAGGGAAAGGAGGAAATGGCAGTAAGAAGATGTAGGTGTAGCCTACATAAAATATCCTTGACAGGTTAAATAAGCAACTGTTCACAAAGGGAGTAAGTGCCTGACCCATCTACACAGAAAATGTGACAGAGTTCTCAGACCTCTGGATAAATGTGAGGAGCATTTTTCAGTTTAGACTAAAGGCAGGGGTTTCTCTAGTCCAAATCTAAGTATTATAAAATCTTCCCATTGCCATAATTCAAAACAAAAAACAGTCATACCTACTTGCCTTCCTTCCTGAATAACTCAATTCAAAAACCATTAGGTGGGGTCTTAGTGAGCTACTAGTCCATATGGGGTAGGAGGGAAGACAGACTACAGTGGCCTACTACTGAGTAAGAGCCCCAGTGAAGGCATAGCAGTAGCTGAGCATAGGACCAGGAGATTGATTAAGAATACAGGTTAAGGCCGGGTGAGGTGGCTAATACCTGTAATCCCAGCACTTTGAGAGGCTGTGACAGGTGGATCACAAGGTCAGGAGATTGAGACCATCCTGGCTAACATGGTGAAACCCTGTCTCTACCAAAAATACAAAAAATCAACCAGGCGTGGTGGCAGGCACCTGTAGTCCCAGCTACTTGGGAGGCTGAGGCAGGAGAATGATGTGAATCCAGGAGGCGGAGCTTGCAGTGAACTGAGATTGCGCCACTGCACTCCAGCCTGGTTGGCAGAGCGAGACTCCATCTCAAAATAAATAAATAAATAAATAAATAAATAAATAAATAAATAAATGCAGGTTGAGTACCCCAAATCCAAAAGTAAGAAATCTAAAATGCTCCAGAATTCTAAAGTTTTCAGTGCCAACATGATGCTCAAAAGAAATGCTCATTAGAGGAGTTCAGATTTTGAATTTTCAGACTTCAGATGCTCACCTAGTAAGTATAATGCAAATATTTCACAATCCCAAAAAATCTGAAATCTGAAACACTTCTGGTCCCAGGCATTTTGAATAAGAGATATTCAACCTGTATATGAGCATAATGGGAACCAGCTTTGTCATTGTCATGAAAAAAGAAAAACCTGGAATGAACCTGTGGTGTTGGATTGGATTTCAAGGTATTGATATGAACTCATAGTTTTTATCAATTGATAGATAAGTGCATAGATAGAATTATATCAAAATAGAGATAAAGAAATAAATATAGATATTGTGGTAGCCTGTCTCTAAGATGGTCCCCAATTTTTCTTGCCTCAACGTATTCATACTTCTGTGTAGACACCTCCCATACTAAACAGGGTTGACCTGTGTAAGCAATAGTATACTGTGAAAATGACAAAGTGAGACTTCGAGACCAGGTCATAAAAGACATCTGGCTTCTTCCTGGCTATCCCTCTGGGAGAAACCAGACACCATGTTATGAGACACTCAAGCAGCTCTATGGAGAGGTAATGACATGAGGAAATGAGGCCTCTAACCAATAATCAGCCCTAACTCTTCGGACATGTGAGTGAGCCACCTTGAAAGTGGATCCCCCAGCCTCAGTGAAGCCTTAGGCCACATCTTGACTGAAACTTTATGATAGTCATGGAGCCAGAATCATGCCCCCTAAATTCTGGATAAAACTACGAAGTAATTAATGTCCATTGTTTTAAGCACCACTAAGTTTTGAGGTAGTTCTTTATCTTCCAATAGATAGTTAATGTACTGGTGAATATATGCCTGTATCTAAAACACATGCCTACATATATTACCTAGCTCTATCCATTGACAGACTCTGGATACAATAACACTTCAAAACCAGTGAGCATACCGGTGCCAGATCTTGATTTCTAAAAACAATTCTTTATTAAAAGGAACCACTGCTCCTCAGAGAAACGGCTAACTTCAGGGTGACAGCAGGAAAAATGAAAGATGAGTCTGAATGTTTTATCTAATATATAAAAGAAATGATGGCCCGGCGCGGTGGCTCAAGCCTGTAATCCCAGCACTTTGGGAGGCCGAGACGGGTGGATCACGAGGTCAGGAGATCGAGACCATCCTGGCTAACCCGGTGAAACCCCGTCTCTACTAAAAAATACAAAAAACTAGCCGGGCGAGGTGGCGGGCGCCTGTAGTCCCAGCTACTTGGGAGGCTGAGGCAGGAGAATGGCGTAAACCCGGGAGGCGGAGCTTGCAGTGAGCTGAGATCCGGCCACTGCACTCCAGCCTGGGCGACAGAGCGAGACTCCGTCTAAAAAATAAATAAATAAATAAATAAATAAATAAATAAAAGAAATGGTCAAACAATTATGAAAGCCAGTTTGGAATGGCTCCCTCTGGTGAATCTGGGACAATCCAAGCATCAGAATGAATAATAACCTACTGAATAAAACAGGAATTTATACCTCCACACTGATATGAATAAATAAGTGAAAAATAAATTGGAAAGAATAAATTATTGCAGTAGAATGCCAACTAATAGATGCAGAAGAAATGGTTACATTATAAGATAACTAGCTGGCAACCATCATAGTAATAATTAATTCAGCCAAAAGTGTCAACAGATACTAAAATTATCAAATGTAAGTTTGATGAGAAATGAAATATTGCACAGGCTCAACTATTCACAAAACGCTTATTAAATATAAGGAAGAAAAGAGTGACTGTACAGTGGAGAAATCTGGCAGACACCACCTAAACAAATTATTAAAGTTAACATCATCAGTAATGGGACAAATTGAAAGCATGTGCCATCTAATTGGATGCAATAAGAAGAGCACAAAATCATTACTGTGGTATTCCAGCCCTAGGAGAAGCACAACTTGAATCTAATAATAAGGAAACATTAGATAAATCAGATTTGGTGACTAATGTGATAAAAAGTCCAGATCATGAAAGTAAAAAGAGACTGAGGACTGTTCCTGATAAAGAAGACAATAGAAACACAACAGCTGACTGTAACACGTGATCTTGGACTAAATTATTTTTAAGGAAATTATTGGGATAATTGGCAAAATGTTGAATGATATTTGTGATTTAGGTCATAATAATGAATCCTTCTTAATTTCCTGATTTGATAATGTTACTGTGGTTATACAGAAAACTACTTATTTGTATAAAATACTCACTAAGGTATTTGAAGTTGTGGGGCTTCCTATTAACAGCTTAGCTCAAATAGTTCAGAATCAAAAAGCTCTCAACTCTAGCTTTGCTAATTCTTTGTAGGTTTTTTATTATTTTAAAATAAAAGGAAAAAAGAAACACATGACAAATGTGAAAATTACAGCGCTCATTTGGCAGAGAACATAAAGGCGGAGAACACAAAAACACATAATGCTAAATAGAAAAAATACACAGAAAAGGCATGCATAGCAGACATCATATACCCATAAAGTGCCAACAACAACAGCAACAATAAAAGACAAAGTAGGAACATGGAGAGTAGATCCAAACAGAGACATCCACTGAATTACCATCCCAAGAGAAAACAGATGGTGTAGTTCAAAATAGAATAATTTCATGAGGGTTTATTTACAAGGAGACTATTTGCAAATATGTGGATTATGGGAACCATACATCTAAGGATTAGTAATGGCCTAATACCTAAGCTATTAAGAGGGGCAGACATAGTACGGGAATCCACAGTCATGCGTACTGTCTTACGGGAATCAATAATCTTTTGGAGAGACACAGCCAGCAGGAAGAGACCTTGCAGCAGGGGTGCCAGGGCCTCACTCCCCTTCCCTCCAATCTACTGCCAGGGCTCCCCACTGGCAAACTGGCCAAACTCAGTAGGAAAGAAAAGGGTGTGGGAACCTGTGATGTGGTCCATGTGAGTCAGCCTGTCTGGCAGAAAACAAGATATAGAAGAATTGAGAATGATTGAGGAGGCAAAAGAAGTGATCTGACCTATCCGCCTTGAATTATATGAAATTAAGAACAGCAATGCTTAGTTCTTTAAAAATAACCATACACAAGAACTCTATTTAACATGTTTGAGAAAATTTTGTAAAGACCGAAAATTCCTTGAAATTGCCAAAAAAAAAAAGAAAAGCAAACCAAATCAAAACAACAAAAACCCATTTGGTACACTGGTGGGTCATCAACAGCAAGGATCACAAAACTCATTGGGTGATTCAAAATGGCACAACAAAAGAGAAGAGAACCAGGAAAGCAATAAGAAGTAACTATTAGTCACATTTCTTTCAAGCACACCTGTCTATAAGTTTTGCCAGTTCCCTAGTCAGAAGAATTGAAAGTAAATATCAAAATTATTAGTAAACATGATTTCGCTTGTTATCTGTTTAAACAGATTCAATCCTTTCCATTTTATCTTTTTGTTGCTCTATAAAGTTCAAAAGCTGAAATCTCTCTGGATTGAGTAAATTCTATATTTAAATTTCAGTCAATATGTTTTTTACCCCAAATTGGCAGGTAAAAGTCTGTTCTTAAAAAATGTTGCCTTAATCAACCGTCTTCCTAGATGATTGTGCTTAAACTCCTGTACAGAGCAGACAAGTGTAGAGAACCAACGCAGTTTGAAATCAGATAAGTCTGTCTCATGGGTTTCCTCAAATTCAAAAGCACTTAATAAAAACAAGCAGAAATTATAGAAAAAAAAAAAGTGTTCTATCTAACAGTACCTCTGGTGTTCATGGTGATATTAAAAGAGCCATTACAACCATCATATTTTATCTTCACTATATTTTTATTTTCATAACAACACTGTGAAAGACCCAGCATCTATTAGCCCCATTTTGCAGATGAATAAATTAACTAAATTTCCATAGCTAGTAAGTAGCAGAGACAGAATTTAAACCTAGATTTCCTGAATTCAATCCTAATGAATTTTCCATTATAATTCTATCTATAATTAACTCCAAATGTACAATCAAGCCACTTCATATTTCCTAAGAATAATATGCATTGTGCTGTTATCATAATGAAGAAATAATTTTCCTTCCAAAAAAATGAAGGAAGGATAATATTGAGGCAAGAAGGAGAGGAGACAGAAAATGAGAAAGAAAGAGAAGTAATGAATGGGTTTGTATTTGAAGGACATTCTGCTAAAATTCACTTGCAGACAGAAATGCTGCTTTGAAAGTAAGGTTAAGAGGAGCCGTGGGTGGCCCTGCTCATATTCTTCATTATAGCTCCAGGTTGTGCATGGCTACTGGCTTGAATTCTATCCAGGGAACTATTAGAAAATTTGTTTATATTGCTTGGGAACATCGTTGCTAATAAGAGATACCAAGGTACACAAGAGAAATAGTAAAGCAAGTAGACGAGTTACTTAAAAATCCCTTCAACAGTCATTTATTGAGTCCCTAGTATTAAAGAAACAAAGATGAAAACATGTAATATCAGTGACAGTGGAATTAAATCTATTTTGCTGATAAACAGCCATGTACATGCCAGAGAATTGAAACTGGAATTTATTTCACATTCTCACTACATGTCTGTGTGATTTGGCTGAGTTTCTGCTTCCTGTCATGCTCACTTATGTCCCCAGGCTAATGCAGCAACCTCTATGTGGAACATCACTGGTCATTGAGGCAGATGGAAAGATAGTACTCAACAAATTGCTTAGGGAGTCCACCTGGAAGAAATACATTTCATTCTGTTCACATTTCATTGCCCAAAGTAATGAATGACCTAAGCACACGACCAATCCATCTCTAGAAAATAGAGTACAACATGCTGGGGAAAAGAGCTGGAAATGTTTGTTGAACATAACTAATTACTACTTGATACTTTCCTTCCAGGATATTCCTGGCTAATGCCTAGTCTTCCTCTTACATCTTTGTATTCCCACAGTAGGTTCCAGGGACAGAGACAGGACTCACCCACTATTTCATATGCTCCCTGTGTTTCCCAACCTCTCTTGCAATTAGGTTACAGCCTGGTGACTAGTTAAGGCAAATAGTCCATGAATAGAAAAGATATTTATTTATAACTCCAGGAGTTGGAAATTAACGTGTAACCTCATCCTTCCCTTCCTGTGCCAGGGAGACCTCAAATGCCAAGTGTTCCCAGTGGTGTAGCTCCATTAGCCTGGTTTCCTGAGTAACTGCGTGGATCATCATGTCCACCAACTCCTCTGAGCATGCAATGTGAACGAGATCAAAGCTTTGTTGTGTAAGCACTCAGATTTCAGAATGTCTGTTGTGGCAGATAGCATTAATTATCCTAATAAGAAAACTAGTACCTGAATGTGAGGTGTTGGTATAAAAACAACCTAAAACATAAGAATTTGCTTAGTGGGTAACGAGCAGCAAGGAAACTGCTATCAGCAGCTGAAATGACAATGAGATGTGTTTTGCAGGGGTGAAATATTTGACAAAACCATCACATGCAGTGACTTGGAAGTCAGCTCATATGGGTATTGAGCCAGGAGTTTAGAGACAAGGGTAGAAAATAGAACTTTAGTACTGTGCATTGGTGGCTCTTAAATAAACTCAGAAAGAACTGACCGTGGGAAAGCAGACTGGAAGAGAATTTGTAGGGAAAGACCAGAAATTCAGGGACTTTCAAGTTGGAAAGTCAACTGCTTTTATACCTCAAAAGTAAGAAACAGGACTAAAAAGGCTTTGAGTGACAAATACCCAAGAAAAACTTTTAGTTCATTCAAGTGCTTCTAGGCAAATTCAGATTAAGGGTATAATCCCGTTTAAGCTCAGTAGCCCCAAGATAGCCTCAAGAAAGCAAGGCACGTGTATGAAGAAGCACAGAAAAGGCAGATCTGAAAATCCTATTTTCAAAGGAGCTTTAGAGCTTTTACTGGTACATAAAATTTATTTGCGATATACAGATCAGAAAGCCTACTCTTGATAGATTGCATTGCGAAAGATACGGAACGTTGACCAGAAAAGCATTTGATTGAAAATAAGACTTGAACCTCCAAGCTGTTTTCATGTGAATGGTCCAAGAAAGCTATTCAGCACCCAAGGAAGGCATATACTTCCAATATCCACTTCAGATTCACTGAAGAAGAAAGAGAAAAATGATATATCCTGTAAATATCTATAGAAAAAGAGATGCCTACTATAAACAGAATCACAGCCTAAAGAATTAAGGAAGCTGTCTCATTCCAGAGTCTACTCCCAATGTCTACTCAGTTGGATTTCAAAACTTCCACAGCCTAATGACCACTGGCTGTCTCCCTTCTCCCTCTCCCCCTCCCCAAATCAGAGTGGGTACTGCTGTTATCCTGTCCTTTTTGTTCATCATTGTCTATTGGGGAGTGGGGATACTGGGAGAAAACCTGTCTGGTTAAGTGTCTCAATAAGGGAAGCCACATCTGGACCTAATGGGCAGACTACATTAGGATGTATGCACACTCTGGGTCACAGACGAGGTAATATAAAGGAAGAGAAAAAGTCTCTTCATATTTTAGATGATTTGAACTCTTTTGCTATTAGAATTTAAAGCTTTCATTTTTAGATTTTTAATAATTTTGCTGGATTTTGAGAGGAAATTTAGAGATGGTAGAGAACCAAGGTGAATTATTCCTAACTTTGCGTCACCAATGAATAGTGAGGGAAATTTTTGCACAGCATAAAAGCTGATATTTCAGATCCCAGACTACTGCTAGATGCCTGCTCCCCTGCATTATTATACCCTTAGGTAAGGGGTAATTCTATTAGTTAAGATTCCTTTGGTTGCATGTGACCACAACCCAACAAAAATTAACGGAAAGGAAAAGAGAAACGAGTTGACTCATACAGTTAGGAAGCACACTGAGATAGATCATAAACTTGCAAGAGAAGCTGTCAGGGGCCTTGGGGATACCACAATGCTGTCATTCTCTGGTTCTCTTTGTATTTGGCTTCTTCATTTTCTACTCCATACAGTCTCACTCCATGCATGAAATGATGGCCACTGACAATTCACATCCACATTCTTACAGGCTGCATGCTAAGCATGAGAAAGTCATTCCTATCTACCTCCCACTGTAAAGTTTGGGGGAATAATTCTGATTGGCCTTGTTTAGTTGATATGTACACCTCTGTCAATAATAACTATTCTAGTGGATGTGGTACTGCGATTGGCTCTGCCTGATTCATGTGTTCAACTATGTGCCTGGAAAGGTAGAGGATAGGAATGCAGTGATCAATATGTATACCAGGACCATGTAAAGAAGAGAGGAATCTGCCAAAGGAAAGGAAATATTGCAGCTATGAAAAGGAAGATGGCAAAGTTGAGTGGGCAGAAACAAGAGCTACCAGATTCTTCTAAGATAACCTAGATACAAATACAAATAGCAATGCCCACCATGGAAAGTACCAAAAAAAACAATGCATACCTGGGAGCAGAGGCACATACTCTTCAATCTAGGGCAGCCTGACTTTAATCAGTTCTAATGATTATCCAGACTCTTTGTCAGGGTTTCCCCATTTCTCCATTTTGAACTACTCCCACTCTTCAGTAGAATACATGGATCCCCTGGGACAAGTAGTATGATTATAATGATATTCTACTGCCTCCTTCTCATTCTCTTCCAGGCTTGGGAGTGACCCCAGACTGAGTTCACATGCTCTCTTCAGCACTAAAAACCACAATATTTATATAAGCCCATATACATTTTTATTAAATGACTAAATGCTTTGTAATTACCAAATACTTTCTAATACCTTCACCAGATTAATATTTCTACCATGTCACTTTATGTCACCTCTTAATAGGAAAACACATTCTGTTTTCTCTAAATCCTCCTAAATAAACTACTAAGTCCAGGCTTTGAAAGCATTCAATAATCTAACTCACAAATATCTTTGCAGTCTGATCTTTCACTATTCTTTTATTCATGCCTTCTTTTTCATCGAAAACAGACTATTCCCTGTCTCTAGGATACATATCATTTTTTCATCCCTCCCCATTTATTTAATAAGTCAACATATATTGGTTGCTTATTTATGTGCCAGATACTATGATAATTAGTGGGGATGCAAAGATGAAAACATGAACCCTTTCTTCAAAGAGTTTGCTCTAACTATAGAAGAAACATACATCATAGATAATTACAATTCTGTGAATTATACTGTAGGTGAGGTATTAAGAAATGGTTAGACTAAATGATTGCATAAACAGTGGGAGCAGGTTTCCCCTTGAATGTGATATTTAAACTAAGGCTTGAAAGATAAGCATAAGTTTGCCAGGTAGAAGAACAGCAAAAGGATATGCAAACGTCCAACAATAGAAAGATAGGTAGTTTGTTCAGGAAAATACAAGTTTAGTAAAAGCTGCCTTAATTAACACCCACTAAAACAACACTCAAGGTTAAACAGGGCACTACATGCCTGTATAAATATATTAGCTAACATGTAGGACATGCTAAATGCTTATAGCTAATAGATTATTCTCCTGCCTTACCCATGGGATTATATAGACACTAGTTAAATTTTATGTTTGTTAAGAATCAGTGGTCTCTTCCAAAATCTGTTGTATTTGTTGTTATAATTACACAATTGAATTGTTATATAAACCAAGGTTTCTTAACCTAAGCACTATTGACATTTGGGCCAGATAATTCCTTGTTGTGAGGGGAGGCTATTCTGTGCTTTACAGAATATTTAACAGCATCCCTGACCTCTCCTGTTGGATTCAGGGAGCACCCTCCCCTGAGTTGTGACGATTGAAAATGTCTCCAAATGTTGCATTGTTAATGTTCTCTAGGGTACAAAATCACCACTGGTAGAATTGTGCCAAATTATGGAGGACCTTGTAAATGAACTTGATCAATACAATGAGAAGCTATTGAATGTGTTTTAGTAGTAGAATAACATTTGTGGCAATATATTTCCAAGGATAAATTAGAAGAGGCAAGACAATGAGACTCGTTAAGGAAGCAGTTGCCATAGAACAGGTAAGAATTAACTAGGGTATTGATGAATACAGTGGCAGTGATAGTCAAAGGCAAATCAAAGAGAGATTTTAGATGCAAACAAGTGTCATTCACTCTATTGAGATTTTCCCTCACTTTGTCTTCCTTTCTGTGTTCACCTATTAAATCCAAACCAACCTCAAGGCACAACCAAAATCTCATGTGCCCAGATCAAGTCACTGGAAATGGCATGTTTTCCTGTGAATCTTGTAGCTCATTATTTGAGCTTCTCTTAGGGCACTTTGTGATATTATTAAGTTAATGCCTACATTATAAACTAGATTTTGAGTCTAGATTATAATTTGAGTCTAGATTATTTACAGGGCCATATTTTGCTCATATTTGCTTTTAAACTCAGTGCCTAATAATATGCTTTTTACATAGCAGATGATGAATATTAGTTATTGAGCATATTGTAGAATTCTAAGCCAAATTGCTTCAATACCTTTATGTGTCCCTTGAATTCTTGTAGCTCTAAGCATTGGGGGTGGAGGAGAGTCTGGGCTCAATTTAACCAGCACTGCATTCTTTATAGGTCTGTTTCCCACAGTTTCTATCTGCTCACATCACTGGAGGAAGTTTATATTCATTAGTCTTATAGCTTTTCTTATAAACTGCTCCTTGGAGAAATTCACAAGACAACATCCAAATGCCCCCCACAAAAAAAAAAAAAAAAGTAACCGAGGCCTAGATGGTATCAAAGTAGTAAATGATGATATCAAACAATATTAACCACTATGTGAATTAATGTTAAGCAAAAACACCCATCTGGATTTTTCTCAAAGTCAGTGTTTTTTCTGCCCATATAAACCACCTACACCATCATTTGCTGTATTCTCTCAACTATATTTTTATTCATTTGCTCATAGCTATCCTATTAGTTTCTACCAACCAGTGACAGGAAATACTAATTGTGAACAAAGCTTTAATTGCATACTTGAGATATATCTCTTGTGATAGAGGTTGGGACAAATATGTAAAATCAAACTGAACCTCTGTCACATTGTATACCTGAATTGTTTTTATCCATGAAAATGGCTAATTCTATTATGTGTTTCATAATTTATTGACAAAGCAGGAAGTGCAAAAAACGCCAAAGTCTCTGCTAATAAAGATCTTACAGGGGGAGACAAATGAAACAAATGTCACTCTTATCAGTGGCAGCAGGGGGAGATGGGTGGCAAGCTTTTCAGTTACATCTGGTTCCAGCTCCTTGTTCCATTTTAAATTATGGACCATCTTGAGGTTTTATGTATGCTGTCTGTATTCCACACCAGATAACTCAGACATAGTATCTGCGAGATTTTCACAAAATTAACCCCACACATTCAATGCCTTTGTGCATATTGCACAGTGTACCAATGGGTTAAGGTGACAGCAATGCTAAAAACAATTACAAATGAATATTAGATACACAGATTTAAGAGTCTCTTAGCCATTTCCATCAACTTAGCTCACATCTCCAACCTCTAGCATTCCCTTCAATCACCTGGGAGAAACTATCTTATTAGAGTCAACCCTACCATGGGTAGGGAATCTATCTATTATTATTATTCATACTTAAGAAATAAGAGAAAGTGTGGCCAAGGAAGTTAAATGACTTGTCTGAGGTCACAATTGTGACAGACTAGCCTCAAACTCAGGAATTCTGACACCCTATACACCTCTCTCTACCACAACTTCATGTTCCCTAGTTTCATTACATGGTCCTAATGTCAGTTGATCCTCTGGTAAGATCTGCCACTTCTCAACAAAATCTCTTTTTCTTTTCTTGATTTTCTCTGAATGTTCCCAATACCACTGATTCTTCAAATGTCTGGTTTTTACATCTATTACACTAATAAACAGTTCTTCTACAGGCAGTAACTGTTCATCTTGTCAATGTAAATGATCAAATTGGAAATTTCAAAATAAAAATAAAACTTCTAACAAAATAAAATTAACTGGCAAGCTAATATGACTGTCTTCAAAACACCCCACAATTGATGTCATTGAGTATGTAAGATCTTCTGGCAAAACAGCGCTCAAGCCAAAGGCTATTAAAGGACTAGGTCTGTGTAGCACTATACAGTATCCCTTATCTGAGCCCCACTCTGTTTACCTATGGAGAGAGAAGGCTCTGCATGGTACAAATTGTATCAGGAAAAAGCCTTCCCAGCATTTATGTGAACAACATGAAATGCTTCTTCATATTTTTGCAACATCCCTCTGATGGGAAGGACCCCAGATATCAACCCTAAGGAGGCTGTTATATTCCCCAAAGTTACAATGATTATCTCTTCCAAGGGGTCTAAGCAAAAGCATTTTTGCTTTTAAAACTTTTAGGTCAAAAGTCTTTCAAAGACATAACACTAGGCAACTTTTGATAAGAAACCTACATACTTTGACTACAAATAGTATTTTGCAAACAATATAAGTAAAAGCAAGCTGGTCAACATTATAATCTAATCTTATTAACAAAAAATGAATATTTTCAGTATTTGACATCTTATTCATTATAAATTTTGGTGAGTTTGCCCTCTTACTCATTTTGGTCTGCTTTTTCAGAATTTGGCAAGAGTAGAGAAAACAAAAGCGTGTTTTACTTTTAATTGACTTTCAAAAAGTATTTCTGCTTTGAACTGTCTTTAATGTGGAAAGTTAGAACATTAATATCAAAAGAGTCATATTGTATAAACACAGTAATTATTTGTTTAGTGTAGGGATGAGCCATGCATTCCACCTGACCAAAGACATCCAGTGTTACCCACTCTGGTGTACTGTAGGTCTTTCCCAAACTTTTTCTATGCATTTATTTTAATTTACTTGTAGAAAATAATATAAGAGTACACATACTGTTTGTCAATTTTTCATAATTAATTTAATATTATGTGATTGCTCCCATTAATACCTCCTAGTTTATCAAATTAGCCCTCTAATTGCTAGATTAATTTTTTTCATGATTTTACAGATGAAGAAATTGGAGGCTCAGAGAAGTTAAGCTATTTACTGCTTGTTTGACTTCTGGCAGCTTAACTTCTATAATTTGTTTCCAAGTTATGCTACCTTTTTATATGACTTGTTTCTTGTTGCAATGATGGTATTCACTACACTGTTCCAATCTTGTATCTGTGTTCCATTTAGGTCCTTGTGTGGTGTCCAGCTAAATTTAAAATAATTCCTACTTTGAAACAACATTTTTTTCCAATCGATAAGGTCAACTAGGACATATAAAAATTGATCAATAAGAAACACGTTCTCACTGTCAGAATAGTTCAAAAATGGAACTGACAGAACCAACAGGGAGAAATTTTCCTTTATGGGAAATAATCACTAGATGGGAACATTGTAAGAAGAATTCAAACTTTAGAAAAATATTCACCTAAATGACTCTTGAACTCAAGAATGTTTAATGTTGATGAGGATAATGTCATGAGTGTGAGGAAGAGAAGGAGGAAGGGAAGAAGGAAAGAGGTACAATAAATGATTTTATTTATTTGTGTTTGTCGCCCAGGCTGGAGTGCAGTGGTACGATCACAACTCACTGCAGCCCCCACCTACTGGGCTAAAGCAATCCTCCTGGTTCAAGCAATCCTCTTACCTCAGCCTCCCAAGTAGCTGGGACTGCAGGTGCAAGCCACCATGTCTGGCTAATTATTTTTTTTCAATTTTTTGTAGAGATGGGGTCTCCCTATGTTGCACAGATTCCTCTCAAACTTCTGGGCTCAAGCAATCCTCCCACTTTGGCCTCCCAAAGTGTTGGGATTACAGGTGTGAGCCACTGTACCCAGCCATAATTCTTTTCTGTTTGTTTGTTTGTTTGTTTGAGACGGAGTCTCGCTCTGTCACCAGTCTGGAGTACAGTGGTGTGATCTCCGCTTACTCCAGGGTTCAGGCGATTCTCCTGTCTCAGCCTCATGAGTAGCTGGGACTACACGCACGCACCACCACGTCCAGCTAATTTTTGTATTTTCAGTAGAGACGGGGTTTCCCCATGTTGGCCAGGATGGTCTCAACCTCCTGACCTCGTTATCCACCCATCTCGGCCTCCCAAAGTGTTGGAATTACAGGCGTGAGCCACCGCACCCAGCCCATAATCCTTATAAATAACTAACTATATTCTGTGTTGAATGCGATTCCCAAAAATAATGATGTTGAGCAGTGATACAGCAGCCTTGAACTGGAATCAAACTTTGCTTAGTTTGAATAAATTTTCTTAAAATATTTGTTTGCTTTAATAAATGAGGGATTTTATTGCTCCAATTTCTATAACATTGCATTATGCACATGCTTTGGAGCTAGTCACATATAGTTGTAAATAATTACTGTATGACCTTGGGTAAGTCACTCTAACTTTTATAGTCTCAGTTTACTCACCTACAAAATGGGCATAGTAATAACTGCACCTACCTCATGGTATCACTGTGATAATTAAATGAGCAGCATTTCACACAGTGCCTGGTACATGGCATGTGGAATATTAGCACCATGTTTGTTACATAGAAAACACTTTATAAATGAGGTGTATTATTAAAATTTGTTACATTAATTAAAAGCTATCTGCCATACCTTGATTTCCCCCATGAGGCCATTTCTTTCTGATATTCTCTAACAATGAAATTATGCTTCATATGGAACTATTTTACTGTAATATTTCTACTGCAGGATATATTATTTATTCAGTGTTCTGTAGATCCATTAAGCGATGCCTCTCTTCCAGAGTTAGCTTCTGATCATTGATCCATTTTCAGATGGTTTATTAACTTTTTTATTTTAAAAAATACAGAATCATATTTCCCTCTAAGAAATCACCACATGATATTAGTTCAAAAACAGAATTTTCATAAACTCCAAACTTTTGCATTTCTAGATAGTCAGTAAAGAAAGATGGGCAATGCAGTATAATTTCCAGAACATTTACATTTGTAATTTAAAAGATTTTAGAAAAAATAATCACTGGAGAAAGTGCCATTGATTCTGATTTATATAGAAGTGTTTCAACTTTCCTTTTTCTTTTTCTCAATAATTTAAGTTGATATGTTTGTATTTCAGGCACCCATTCTCTCATTTTAGTTATTAAAATAAGATGGATGCACACGAGTTCAAAAATTTACTCCTGGGCAAGTGTGTGCACTATTGATGCCAACTAATTCACTCAGTCTTGTTGGAAGTGGGGAATAACTGATTTTCCAGCTTAATATATTTTCCTCATAGAGGTTGGATTTATGCTGGAGGCAACTAGTAACTTCCCTCTACCAGTTTTTAAAAGCACAAAGACAAGAAAACCAAATATCTCCTGCGGGCCTCTCATTCACCAGCAGACATCCTCCCTTGCATATTCCTTGATTCTCCACTAATTTTTTGCCTAGGTCATTTTTTCTCATTCCTATAAATCCAAATGGTCTACAGACACTTCCTATGAGATCTCATCTTGACTAATCACTATATATGACTCACCTCCAGGAGTCCAACACAAGCCTGGGTGTGTAGCTAAATTGTTCAATAAATAAGAATTTCTAACAAAGAAACTTTGTAGAGGCAAATGTTGCATTGTAACTTGCAGCTCTCACTCTGGGCCAGCAAGGCACAAGTGTTTTCATTCATCCCATATAAAATCAGCCCTGAATGTTTGCAAGACTAGTGGGGCAAGCTCCACTTTTGTAGAAATTATTCACATACTTCTGTCATCTTGGACATGCATGTTACTCATCTGGCTTTCTTGGAGCCATTCCCGTAAATAGCTAATCCATCAAGAAAGGCACATCCAGATCAGGAGTTTTTTGTTTTGTTTTTTAAGAAAATTTCTTACACCAGCTTCACACCTTACTAACAAGTTGGTCAGTGAAATTAGCACAATTGAAATGTGTCATGCTGCTTTGCACACTGAGCAGACAATTCATAAATTTAATTTCATATTTTTATGTAAAACAAAGAATTCTATAAATTTATAACATATGAGGGTTTATGCTGAAAACTGATGTACATTTGAATGTACTCAAGAGTTCTAAAAGAGGACACAAATAATGACTTAATGGCATTAACGTTATAGTTGGATACCTCAAAGAAACCACAAGAATTAGGCTTTAAACAAGGAATGACAAACTGACATTTACTGCAGTGTGCTCCAAAGCTGTTTAGTATGAGGACAGGGTATACTGGCTTCTAACATTCTTTTCACAGTTCATTATATGACTTAAACTATAAGAAGAACAAGATGGAATGTATGGCTATTTTGTAAGCAGAAAATTTATCCTCCAGAGAAAACAGACTGGTTAGGATGTATTGATATTGTTTTTATCTTTTTTACATAGAGGAAAAAAGTATGATTTGATTTTACATTATATTTCTGTGATTGACTCTAAAATGGTTTTTAAAATATCCCTTGTGCTCAAATTAGTGAGAAAAAACAGAGATGCAAATGAGCCAAGGGCTGCTCAACTTGCTGAAGTAAAGCCTGCTAACAATCCAATAGCTTTAACTCATAATCTCACATCTCTCAAAGTGTTAAAAGAATACTAAGATTATAATTTTATTAATTTATAAACATAAATACATATATCACAGACTGAAAATAATGTTGAATGTGTTTCCTTAGTTCTGATGTTAATGCCACTTCCTTGGTAGAGATTTGATTAAAAAGCTTAGCCAAGTGTTGCTAAAGAAAATATTCTGATCCCTTATGGATCTCTTCATTTTATCATCTTAGTTTTTATGGTCATTCATTTACTCATGGTAAACTAAAAAAATCTAATAGCAGATTATCCCTCTCCTTCTCCTCACATGATCAATATTCAGCTTTGAAGGAAAAATTTTCTGAGGGGGAAGAAGATGGTGGATAGGAGACAGGGCTAATGTGTAGCTCCCACTTGGGAGGGTGGAACAGCATGTGGAGACGCACACATGAAATTTTGCTTCAAGAACCACCTCAGGAACATTCCAGGTATATTAGTCAGGGCTCTCTTAGAAGGACAGAACTAGTAGGAGATAGATAGATAGATAGATAGATAGATAGATAGATAGATAGATAGATAGATAGATAGATAGATAGATGATAGATAGACAGACGACATAGTGTAAGTTACACATGTAAAGGGGAGTTTATTAAGTATTAATTTACACAATCACAAGGTCACACAATAGGCTGTCTGCAAGCTGAAGAGCAAGGAGAGTCGGTCTGAGCCCCAAAACTGAAGAACTTGGAGTCTGATATTCAAGGGTAGGAAGCATTCAGCACAGGAGAAAGATGCAGGCTGGGAGGTTAGATCTGTCTCTCCTTTTCACTTTTTTCTGCCTGCTTTATATTCACTGGAAGCTGATTAGATTGTGCTCACCAGATTAAGGGTGGAGCTGCCTTCCCTAGCCCACTGACTCAAATGTTAATCTCTTTTGGCAACACTCACACAGACACAGCCAGGATTAATACTTTGTATCCCTCAATCCAATCAAGTTGACATTCAGTATTAACCATTATACCAGGAAAACTGAAAAAAATTCACAAATCCTTGGAAGAAGTGGCACACCACAGCAAATTCTGCAAAACAGACCCAAAAAATTATAAGATCCCAAAGTCTGAGAGTGGGGAAGCTGCCTCCAAACACACATCGTCATTGGGGAATCTGAAAATCCAGATCATGGGAGAAGGATTTAACCTTACCTAGAGCTGAAACAGATCTAGAGAGCTGCATGAAATATAAAAGTAGAAGCACAATGGGAGGAGCCTCCAGACACTCCCAGTCTCCAGCTCCAGCCCAGGGAAGCCATCCCTGATGGTATCTCACAGGGGCCCTCAGGGAAGGCAGCCAGCAGAATTAGGGAGGGGTCATAGGGTGAAAGAAGCTTCTAACTGAACTTTGCAATAATTTCAACTGGGCACAAACTTTCTTGAGCAGAATCTGAGGAGTGAATGAGAACTGCTACAGATATGAGCAGAAGAGCCACCACCAACATTGTGGGCAGATGGGGAGTGGTGAGGCCTGAAAGCCATGCTTGCTTTCTCAGTAGGGAAGCCCACAGCCTGGGGTAGGCTGCCTGGATCTAAACTTGATCCTATTAGCACTGTGGGAGTAAACAAGCCTTGCCAACTGCATGGGAGCTGGGTAAGGCCTTTCACTACCAGCTATCCCCAACTTCCCTGGAAAACTATATGGCACAGCAGAGGTAGCCATGATCCCTTCTGGAACATAACCCCATTGACCTGAGAAACACCCTCGCATCCACAACAGTGGCTGCAGCAAGCCCTGCCCAAGGAGACTCTGAACTCAGACCCACCTAACCCTGCCCCACCTGATGGTATTTCTCTACTCACCCTAATAGCTGAACACAAAAGACATAAACTCTTGGAAGCTTATGGCCTCACTCATCACCTGAGAAACCAGACGATTCACCCTGGCCAACACAGGGCAAGCTTATATCCCCCTACTATTACTGCGCTGGTGCTCTCTTGAAAGCACTAACTCCTGGCTGGAGGAAACCAACTCAAGCCACTACAACAACTCATTACAGAGTAACCTTGCTCCCAGAAAGGAGAAAAACAACAGGTAATATCACTGACTCCAGCATCCTGGCTAACCAGAGGTCCTGAGTCTGTCAATGTGACAAATTCACTGCTAGCATAACAAGAATTCAAGAAAGCCAGCACACTAAACGAATGTATAACCAAGGATTCTCACAGAGTCTGCTTCATTCCCCTGCTACCTCCACCAGAGCAGGTGCTAGTTTACACACCTGGGAGACCTGAAGATGGATTACATCACAGGACTCTGCAGACATTCCCTAGCACCAGCTCAGATCCTGGTAGCCCCACTGGGTGGCTAGACCCAGAGGAGCATTAACAATCATTGCAGTCCAGCTCTCAGGAAGCCCCATCTCTAGGGAAAGGAGGAGATACCACACTGAGAGATCACCCCATGGGACAAAAGAATCTGAACAGTAGGTCTTGAGTTCCAGACCTTTCCACTGAAATAGTCTACCCAAATGAGAAGGAACTAGAAAAGTAATTCTGGTAATAATGACAAAATAGGGTTCTGTACTACTCCCAAAAGATCACACTAGCTCCCCAGCAGTGAATTCAAACCAAGAACAAATATCTGAATTGCCAAATAAAGAATTCAGAAGGTTGATTATTAATCTACTCAAGGTGATACCAGAGAAAAGTGAAAAGCAACTTAAAGAAGTTTTTTAAATTATAGGTTATGGATGAAAAATTCTCCAGAAAAGTAGATATCTTTAAAAAAAAACTCACAACTTCTGGAAATGAAAGACACACTTAGAAAAATACAAAATGCATTGGAAAGTTTCAACAATAGATGAGAACAAGTAGAAAGAAGTTCAGAGTTTGAAGACAAGGCTTTTATTATTATTATTATTACACTTTAAGTTCTGGGATATATGTGCAGAATGTGCAGGTTTGTTACATAGGTATACATGTGCCATGGTAGTTTGCTGAACACATCAACCCGTCATCTACGTCAGGTATTTCTCCTAATGCTATCCCTTTCCCTACCCCCAACCCCCTGACAGGTGCTGGTGTGTAATGGTCCCCTCCCTGTGTCCATGTGTTCTCATTGTTCAACTCCCACTTATGAGTGAGAACATGTGGTGTTTAGTTTTCTGTTCCTGTGTTAGTGTGCTGAGAATGATGGTTTCTAGCTTTATCCATGTCCCTGCAAAGGTCATGAACTCATTCTTTTTTATGGCTGCATAGTATTTCATGGTGTGTATGTGCCACATTTTCTTTATCCAGTCTATCATTGATGGGCATTTGGGTTGGTTCCAGTTCTTTGCTATTATGAATAGTGCTGCAATAAACATACATGTGCATGTGTCTTTATAGGAGAATGATTCATAATCCTTTGGGTATATACCCAGTAGGGGGATTGCTAGGTCAAATGGTATTTCTAGTTCTAGATCCTTGAGGAATTGCCACACTGTCTGTGACAATGGTTGACCTAATTTATACTCCCACCAACAGTGTAAAAGCATTCCTATTTCTCCACATCCTCCCCAGCATCTGTTGTTTCCTGACTTTTTAATGATTGTCATTCTAACTGGCATAAGATGGTATCTCATTGTGGTTTTGATTTGCATTTCTCTAATGATCAGTGATGATAAGGTTTTTTTTCATATGTTTTTTGGCCGCATAAATGGAAGACAAGGGTTTTGAATTAATACAATCAGACAACGACAAAGGAAAAAAGAAAAAAAAAGAACAAAGCCTCCAAGAAATTTGGAATTATGTTAAATGGCCACAACTAAGAATAATTGATGTTCCTGAGGAAGAAGAGAAATCTAAAAGTTTGGAAAGCTTATTTGAGGGAATAATTGAGAAAAACTGCCCTGGCCTTTCTGGAGATCTAGATATCCAAATACAAGAAGCTCAAAGAACAACTGGAAAATTCATTGCAAAAATACCATCACCTAGGCACACAGTCATTGGGTTATCTAAAGTCAACATGAAGGAAAGAATCTTCAGAGCTGTGAGACAAAAGCATCAGGTAACCTACTAAGGAAAACCTATCAGGTTAACAGCAGGTTTCTCAGCACAAACCCTGCAAGCCAGAAGGAATTGGGGTCCTATCTTCAGCCTCCTGAAATAAAAAAAAAGTGTCAGCCAATAGTTTTGTATACAGCAAAACTAAACTTCATAAATGGAGAGAGATAAAGTCTTTTTTCAGAAAAACAAATGCTGAGATAATTTGGCACTACCAAGTCAGCCTTATGGGAAATGCTAAAAGGAGCTCTAAATCTTAAAACAAAACCTTGAAATACACCAAAATAGAACCTCCTTAAAGCATAAATCTTACAGGGTCTATAAAACGAAAAAAAAATATTAAGGCAATGACTAGCATGATTAATAGAACAGTACTTTACATGTTAATACTAATGCTGAATGTAAATGCCCTAAATGCTCCAGTTAAAAGATACCGAATGGCAGAATGGGTAAAAATTTACCAACCAAGTATCTGCTGTCTTCAAGAGACTCACCTAACACATCAGAACTCACATAAACTTAAGGTAAACGGGTGAAAAAATATATTCCATGCAAATGGCAACCAAAAGCAAGCAGAAGTAGCTATTCTTATATCAGACAAAACAGACTTTAAAGTAACAGCAGTGGCTGTGCACAGTGGCTCACGCCTGTAATCCCAGCACTTTGGGAGGCCGAGGCAGGTGGATCACCTGAGGTCAGGAGTTTGAGACCAGCCTGACCAACATAGTGGAACCCTGTCTCTACTAAAAATACAAAATTAGCCAGACATGCCTGTAATCCTAGCTACTTGGGAGGCTGATGGCAGGAGAATCACTTTAACCCAGGAGGCAGTGGTTGCAGTGAGCCAAGATCGCACCATTGCACTCCAGACTGGGCAACAAGAGCAAAACTCCATCTCAAAAAATTAAATAAATAAATAAATAACAACAGTAAAAAAAAAAAAAAAAATGACAGAGGGACATTATATAAGGACTTGTCTAATAGGAAAATATCACAATCTTAAATATATACTCCCCTAACACTGGAACTTCTAAATTTATAAGACAATTACTACTAGACCTAAGAAAAGAGATAGACAGCAACACAATAACAGTAGGGAACTCCAGTACTCCACTGTACTTCACTGACAGCGCTAGACAGCTCATCAAGACAGAAAGTAAAAAAGAAACAATGGATTTAAACTATACCCTAGAACAAACGGACTTAACAGACATTTACAGAACATTCTACCCAACGACAGCGGAAAATACATTCTGTTCATCAACACATGGAGCAAATGAGTCACAATAAATATAAGAAAAGGCCGGGTGCAGTGGCTCACGCCTGTAATCCCAACACTCTGGGAGGGTGAAGCGGGTGGATCATGAGGTCAGGAGATCAAGACCAGCCTGACCAAGGTGGTGAAACACCGTCTCTACTAAAAATACAAACATTAGACTGGCACAGTGACAGGCGCCTGTAATTCCAGCTAATCGGGAGGCTGAGGCAGGAGAATAGCTTGAACCCAGGCAGCAGAGGTTGCAGTGAGCCAAGACTGTGCCACTGCACTCCAGCCTGGGTGACACAGTGAGACTCCGTCTCAAAAAAAAAAAATTGAAATGTTATCAGGTACTCTTGCAGACCACAGGGGAATAGAACTGGAAATCAACTCCAAAAGGAACCCTCAAAACCATGCAAATACATGGAAATTAAATAGCATGCTCCTGAATGATCACTGGATCAACAATGAAATCAAGATGGAAATTTAACAATTCTTTTAACTGAACTATAATAGTTACACAACCTACGAAAACCTCTGGTATACAGCAAGGGCAGTAGTCAGAGGAAAGTTCACAGCATTAAATACCTACATCAAAAAGTCAAAAGAACACAATAGACAATCTAAGGTCACACCTCAAGGGACCAGAGGAACAAGAACAAACCAAACCGAAACCCAGCAGAAGAAAAGAAATAAAGATCAGAGCTGAAAAAACTGAAACAAACAAAAAAATACAAAAGATAAATGAAACAAAAAGCTGATTGTTTGACAAGATAAACAAAATTGATAGACCATTAGCAAGATTAACCAAGAAAAGATGAGAGAGGATCCAAGAAGCTTAATTAGAAATGAAATTGGAGATACTACAACTGATACCACAGGAATCCAAAAGATAATTCAAGGCTATTATGAACACCTTCACACATACAAACTTAAAAACCTAGAGGAGTTGGATTAATTTCTGGAAATATACTACCCTCCTAGATTAAATCAGGAAAAATAGAAACTCTGAACAGACCAATAACAAGCAGTGAGATTGAAACAGAAATTAAAAAGTTGCCAAGAACAACAACAAAAAATGCCCAGGACCAGATGGATTCACAGCTGAACTCTATCAGACATTCAAAGAAGAATTGATATGAATCTTACTGTAACTATTCTAAAAGATACAGAAAGAGGCAGTCCTCCCTAAATCATTCTATGAAGCCAGCATCACCCTAATACCAAAACTAGGAAGGGACATAACAAAAAAAGGAAAACTACAGAGCAATACCCTGATGAACATGGATTCAAAAATCCTCAACAAAATACTAGTTAACTGAATCCAGAAGCATCCTCTGCTCAGAATGACTAACTGACAGACCATGAGACTGGAATCCCCAGAAAGAGCTTTAAATAATCTAGCCCTTACTATAGGAAAACTGTGGTCCTTTCTGCAACCTTCTCACTTCATTCCCATACTAGCTCCTAACCTCTTGGTCAAATCTTGTCTTTTCTTGGATTCCTTTAGCTTTATCTCTACTTCTCAGCCTCCTTCTTGTCCTTATAACCTGAGAATGGATTTGACTTTTTGATTTTGAGTTCTGGAACTCTTATTTCTTCAGATACATTTGTTCTGACTCCATCTTATTCCAACCACCCTAGGGAAAAGCACTGACATTAGTTAGCTTAACTGACTCCCTGTTAGGAGGCAGAAGAATCCATCGTATTTCATATCTCCTGCTCCATACCAGGGTTTATACACCAGACTCTTTAAGCATTCTCCTAAATTGAAGTCGTTCTTTTCCAATCCATTCTCCATCACTTTGCTACTGCCATCCTAAAACACTTTAACATCTGCATTAATCTGTTCTCGCATTGCTATAAACAAACACCTGAGACCGGGTAATTTATAAAGAAAAGAGGTTTAATTGGTTCATAGTTTTGCAGGCTGTACAAGAACCATAGCAGCTTCTGCTTTTGGGGAGGCCTCAGGAAGCTTCCAATCATGTTGTAAGGCAAAGAGGGAGCGGGTGTCTTACATAGCAGGAGCAGAGGCAAGAGAGAGAGCAGACAGGTGCTACACACTTTTAAATGGCCGAATTTAATGAGAACTCACTTAGTGTTGTTGTAAGAACAGTACCAAGAGGGACGGTGATAAACCATTCATGAGAAACCCACACCCATGATCCACTTACCTCCCACCAGGCCCTATCTCCAACACTGGGGATTACAATTTGGCATGAGATTTGGTGGGGACACATGCTCAAACTATATCAACATCTCATTAAAGCTCCGCATAATTCCATACTGCTATAAAATGTAGTACAAACTCCTAAGCCTATGACCTAACTTTACCCACTCAGCTATTTTTTACAACTCCTTTGTTCTAGCCACAATTGTCTTTTCACTGTCTCTTAGAACATATCAACCTGATCCTACCTCCCACTTTGTATGCTGGCTTCACCATCCTCTTAAATTTTACCCAGCATTCTATTCCTAGCTCAAGCTCACCTCCTTCATGAAACTTCTAACGCCTGGTCCATGTTGTTCTACCTCTACTTAAATACACCTAGAAAAGTTTAGAGATTGCAAGGGTTTGCTGTGTGTATTATTCATTGTAGTAATTAACAAAATATAATTATGTGATTACATGTTTATCTAATGTATAATGGGAATTTTAGTTTCACTAACAGTATACTTCATGAAGATAAGAACTATATCTTACAATTATTTAAACTGTTTATAATATTCACAAAGAAATACTTATTTTAAAAAATCCCAATAATTCAAATTAATTTGAAGATTGTCGTTCTAGTCATTGCAGGGGTTGAAGACAAAGAATCTACTAGGTTATCTCATAAAATGTTTTCTGTCTGTGTATTTCTCAGATAGCCTGAGGTGGTTGTTTATGGAAGCTATAATTACAATTCTTGTTTCCAAACAGCCAGATGGATTAATATCTCAAGGCATCTGTTAAATTTCTCATTTTGCATGGGCTTTTAATTTCCATGAGTAATTTGTTTTGAGTCACACAGATTGCTTTCTTTTTGAATATTTCTAAACTGAGCTCTAATTAAGAGGAAGAAGAGCAGCATGATTAAGATTTGCATTTAAATCCAGCTCTGTCCAATTATGAGCTGCTTAATTCTTAAGCAAGTAGCTTAACCTCACTCTGTCTTTATTACTTCATCTGTAAAATGGAAATATTAATAATAAGTGATATATACTATTAGGTAGTATTAAGCAGTACTTCTATAGAGTAAACATAAAACACATGTTAGATCTTATAGTTATTAATCATTTCTCTCTAGGCAAAGAATCAAACATAAAGAGACAACATACGAGCTTTAATATAATTCCTTTTCTGGAACAGGCATAGCTGTTAGCGCTATGTTTCGTAGTCTAATCTGATTCACAATTTTGGAGCAGACTAAAGATAATGAGCTTGATTCTTTTCTTAGTCACAGACAGGGAAGGAAGTGAATTTTCCTCACCCACATGGTTCCAAAGCACAGAGACAAATGGAGCCAAGCAAAGAGATAAGATGAGAGCAGAGAAGATGGGATTCTGGCATTCTTTTGGAGGTTCCCCTCTCAGTGTTGTGTTCAAACTTACAAATAAAATATTGAGTAGATCAAGCACCAATATTTCTCATTCTTGCCATCTGATTTGATTGTGCTTTTATCTAACTAAACTAGCATGTTGGCCAACTGAATTTAATGAATTTGGCATAACTGACTAGTTGCTTTTGCCCTGAGTTCATTCAGCCACATCATAGAATAACCACAAACTTGTCAAGATAAAAACTAGTTATTTAAAGCCAAATTTTTAGCCAATGTTTAGCAACTTCAGTATTCTCTATAACTCAACTCAAAAAATAAGAATTCATATTTTAAATGTTTTTAAAAATGCATTCATTGTTAGGCCTGGTGGCTCATGCCTGTAATCCCAGCACTTTGGGAGACCAAAGTGGGTGGATCACTTGAGATCAGGAGTTCGAGACGAGCCTGGCCATCATGGTGAAACCCTATCTTTACTAAAAATACAAAAATTAGCCAGGCATGGTGGCGCATGCCTGTAGTCCCAGCTACTCAGGAGGCTGAGGCAGGAGAATCCCTTGAACCTGTAGTCCCAGCTACGTGGGAGGGTAAGGCAGGAGAATCACTTGAACCTGGGAGGCAAAGGTTGCAGTAAGCGGAGATTGCACCACTGTAATCCAGCCTAGGCAACACAGTGAGACTATGTCTCAAAAAAAAATACATTCCTTATTATTAATTATATTCAATTGAAAGAACACTAATTTGTCATGAAAATATATTATAATCATCTTGCTAGCATTTGTCCTATGTGTCTTAAGACCACAGTGGAAACAATATAGAATGAAGAAAAATAAAACTCTGAACAACAAACGCAGACATTGAGATACTGAGAATGTTAAATGTTGAGAAAATTATTTTTTAAAAAAAGCTTTTTCCAAACATATTCACATAGACCACCAGATGCGTCTACATTCCAGGTGGGCCACTTATCTCACCTGTGTCTTTATCCCTTATCTCACCTGTGTCTTTATCCCTTCACTCTGTATTACTTACTTATAGCTCCTCATAAATCAGCAGGAATACATCACTAATAATCAGTTTTTCTTGATTTAAATCAAACATTTTAATGAAGTACTTGGAAGTACATCAGTACCTAATTCCTGCAGTGTAGTATTTTCCTTTCCAAAATATGTCTGAATTATAAATTTGTTTAAAAACTCCCATCAAATAGGCCTAAAGGAATTGTAATACTCTGTAGACATTTGGAAATGCTAGGATTTAGTTCATTTTATTTACTATTGACTTTACAAAGTTCCAAGAGGCCTATTTCTATTACTGGCTCAGTCACTAGCTTAGTTGTATGACCTGGAGCAAGTCATCTAACCTCTCTGAATCTCTGACTTTTTTAAAACCTGTAAAACAAAATGGTTAAATCAAATAATTTTTAAACTCCCTCCTCATTTATGTCCTTATCTTTTTCACAGGATATTTAAGATCTCCAACTCATATGGTATATTGCTTCTATAAATTGGGATTATATCTCATCTATCCTTCTGCTATTATCCTGGCTGCAGAGTTAGAGATGGGAAGATGAAAACATTCCACTCAGTTGTGTTTTGTCTGGAAAAAGCTGTACTTCATAGAAATGACAACTTGATGATTAAGGACAAAGCACCAGAATGGATAAACACCAAGTTAAATATTAACAATATGCCATACCTTCTTGAAAGGGAACTGAACAGTTATGAAACCTCATGTATAAACTGATCCTGTAGCTGAAAATTTATTTTTAATCACATATATTAAAATTCAAAGTTCTTGTATTACAAAGACAGGTGAGGAGGTTGGTGGAATCAGGAATAGTAGTTAAAGCAATTCTCATGTTGCTGAAATGTAGCCAAGAAGAATATCTGTAACAGAGGTTTTCTCCAAGAACACTGTGATATAAAGTCAGTTGCATTATGAACTCTCAGGGATTTAGATGAGGGCATGTGGCTTCGCCCTCTAAAACTGAAAGGAGAAAGGTGTCTGGATACACTAAAGTAGACACTGGGTCTTATGTGCTGCTTCTACCATGGGAATAAGCAAAAGTTTAAATTTAAAGAAACTAGTCTGTTTGGTGAAAATTAGTCCAAGGGCCTAAAAGAAGACTAAGTGGTAACTTTAAAGAAGGGCAATGCAGTCTCTTTCTTGCCATTTCTGTTTCCTTTCAAGTATTTTGCCTAGAACTTTCACTTGGCAGAGTTATCACAAAATGGCAGTGCTATACCTGAAATAACAAGCCGGCTGTACACCAGAACTGTTTATTCTGCCATTCTGTCTGTCCAAAGAGAACGTGACCAAACAAATCTGGACACATGGGACCCAGCAATCTTTGTTTTTAACAAAAGCTCTTCATGTGTTTATGATGCACACTAAACTTTGAAAGCCACAATACTGAGATTTCATAGTTTCACTATGCGTCTTCCTTACCCCCACCCGAAAAAGTAAAAGGCTTAAATTCACTAGAAATATTAGATCCAGTTTCTAATTTCAGTTGCTTCCATTTTATTGAAGGAATCAGCAAGATCTGACACACCTTGATTTTTGTATCATTATTAAAATCCTATAACTCTGAAATTCATTTCTATTAAAATTGACATTCAAGTATCAATTGAGTTGAATAGAATATGTCAATAAATATCTGCTGATCTGAGCAACCCTATCTTTCAATCTCTGAATTAAAGAGAAATGTGATATTAACAAATTTAGTCTTTCATATTTAGAAGAACCCTAGCAATATGTCACCCCAGATATAAAAAGAAGGAAAATCTCTTCGTGTGTTTTCTTCTTTGCTTAGCTAAAAACTGGAGTAACTCTCCAAAAATTATAACTTCCAAACAGATGACAAGAGAGCTATGTGTAACAAAAATAAAATTTTATTTTTCACCTATGGCATAAAGACTAAAAAGAATGATGTGAAAGTAAGAATAAATTTAGCTGCAAGTAGATTTAACAAGTTAGAAATGTATTTCTCTGTCAATATTCTCGAGGCAGAGAGTTCAAACTTCATAGTACAGGTTTGGGTGTCATGGACTTAGGCCCTTTCTCTCTTTGTGGAAACCATGGTCCAAAATGCCTGTTGGATCATCAGACACATTTACATTTTGAGTAGCAGGGACAAATATGGAAGAAAGAGGACATGTCGTTCACTTCGAGAAAACATTCCAGAAACTGCACAGATTGCTTCTTTGTAGATCTCATTGCTAAAGCTTGGTTGTATTGCCACATCTAGCTACAGGAGAGGCAAAGAAGAAATCTTTATTGCAAGCAACCTTGTGTCCAGCTAAAGAAAGAAGAGGGGGAAAAGCGACTACTGAAATTCTATCACAAATGATAATACCCAGTCCTGGCCAAAGTGTGGGAAAATAGGCACTTTCTTTTTAAACATTGCTGTAGGAGTGTAAATTGCTATAGTGTTTCTACAGACACTTGACAACATGCATCAAACACTTCAAAACATGACCCCAACACTTTAAGGAAGTTATCCTTTAAAAAAAGAAAACAAATAGATATACTATTAGTCAAGGCTCTCTAGAGAAACAGAACCAATAGAAGATACTTATTAATTATTTAATAATTATTATAAATAATTGGCTCATGCAGTTATGGAAGCTGAGAAGTCTCAAGATCTTCAATCCAAAGACCTTAGAACCCAGGGAGTCCATGATGTAAATTCCAGTCAAGTCCAAGTGTACAGGCAGGAGAAGACCTATGATGTCCCAGCACAAAGACAGGGAGGAAGAGAGAATTAATTATTTTTTTCTCTGCCTTTTGTTCTTTCAGGCCTTCAATGGACTGGATAAGGCCCACCCACATCGGGGAGGACCATCTCCTTTATTCAGTCCATGGAGTCAAATGTTAATCTCATCCACAAGCAGCCTTACAGACAGACAGACTCAGAATAAGATTTAATCAAATATCTGAGCACTCTTTAACCCAGTCAAGTTGACACATAAAATTAACCATCACAGATACATATTACTATGATATTTACCATAGTGGTTTTTTAGCTGTGGTAAAATACATGAAAATGGTTAAGATAATAAATTTTATAAGTGTAGAGTAGTGTTAAGTACATTCACATTGTTGTGCAACCAATCTCCAGAACTTTTCTCATTTTGTAAAACTAAAACTCTATACTCATTAAACAAAAACTCTCCATTTCCCCTCCCTCTTGTTCCTGGCAACTGCTAGTCTATGTTCTGTCTCTATGAATTTGACTACTATAGATAGTTCATATGAGTAAAATCACACAATATTTTTTCTTTTTTCTGGATATTTCACTTAGCATAATGTCTCCGGGTTTATCCATGTTGTAGCATGTATTATAATTTTCTTCCTTTTTAAGGCTGAGTAATATTCCTTTTTATGTATATAACACATTTTGTTTATCTATTTATCTGTCAATGGACACTTACTTGGGTTGCTTCCACTCTTTGGCTATTGTGAATAACGCTGCTATGACCATGGATGCATACCACAGTGATTTTAAGACCATAGGTTTTGCTCTTACTACTATTGGTGGGAATGTACATTGCTATAAAATGACAAAAGTTAAATATTAATTATTTTATTTCTATTAAATATATGTTATCTGTAATAATTAGCCCAAGAGTAGCCATTTGTTTAGATGTGACCATGATCACTCAAATACATCTGTCCAATTATATCTGGATAGCATCTTATCAGGAATGTGTATAAGGATTTATGTGTTTTGCAGGGAATTGGGTAAAATCACCTTCTACTTATGAGATCCTATGAAACTCTTTCTCAGAGAAAGTTACAGCTTGAGCCTGAAGATCATATGAGCATAGAAGTCATGTAGTATTAGAGCTGAAAGTAATTTTAATAGTAAACCAGGACAATGACCTATTTTAAAAATGAAGATGCTGAATCTGAAGATAATTAATGAATTTCCCAAATTCAAGGTAATTTGCATTAGTTCTAGGACTTCTAAATTATATTTGAATGATTTATGGATATGAGAACTTGCTGTAGTAAAGAACCTCTAAATTACAGGAATGAACCTGAACTTCATCTACATTTCTACAGAAACTTATACTAGATCTTCCATATATTTATGTGATAATGTTATACTTGCAATGATTTTTTAAGATTTAAAAATTATTTTAAAATTTATATACAGAAAAATTGATCTTTTTAGATGGAGCTGTATAGGTTTTAACACATGTATAGATTTGTGACCACCATTAGGGCCACAGTCAGGACACAGAACAGTTCCATTACACCAAAAACTTCGGTACTTTCTCTTTCATAGTCAAACTATATGCCATTCCCTAGACCCTGGCAATCACTGTTGTGTTTATATCCATATAGTTTGCTTTTTCTAGAATGTGATATGAGTAAACTCATAAATGTGTTATATTTTATGACTGGCATTTTCACTCAGCATGGCTTTGAGATTCTTCATGTTGTTATAGCAGTAGTTCATTCCTTTTTATGTTGAGTAGCATTCCATTGTATTAATGTAGCTCAGTTAATCTATTCACCTGTTTAAAGGCATCTGGGTTATTTCCCAATTTGGAGTGATTGTGAACACAACTGAACATAACTGCTATAAACATTGAGGTACAGGTTTTTTGTGTAAATGTAAGCTTTTACTTTTATATGTGTTTGCATAAACATAAGTTTTCATTTCTCTCATCCCTAGGAGTAAAATTCTAGGTCATATAGTAAACATATATTTAACTTTTAAAAAACTGCAAAACTCTCTTTCAAAGTGGATGTGCCATTTTACATTCTCATCAATATGTATGAAAGTTGTAATTGTTCTGCATCCTTGTCAGCACTTGAAATTGCCCATTGTTTTTTAAAAATAGTAGTCTTTCTAATACATGTGTAGCTGGATTGCACTGTGGATTTAATTTGGATTATCCTAATGGCTAGTGATACTGACATTTTTCTTGTGGTTATTTGTCACCTATACATCTTTGTTAAAATATCTGTTGACATATTTTGTTCATTTTTAAATTGGGTTGTTTTCTTATTGTTGAGTTTGGATGATTCTTTCTATATTCTGGATGTTAGATATGTAATTTGCAAATATTTTCTTCCAGATTATATCTTGTCTTTTCATTTTCTTAACAGTGTCTTTCACAAAGCAGAAGTTTTTAATTGTTTGGAATCCAATTTATCAATATTTCCTTTTGGAATTAATGCTCCTCTTTTTCTCTTTCCCTTCTCTTTCTCCTTCCTGTTCTTGTTCTTGTTCTTGTTCTTCTTGTTCCAGGGGTACATGTGCAGGTTTGTTGCATGGGTACATTGCATGTTACTGAAACTTGGTGTATAAATGATCTTGTCACCCAAGTAGTGAGCATAGTACACGACAGGTAGCCTTCAGGAAGCACTAAATATGGAAAGGAAAAACCATTACCAGCCACTACAAAAACACACTGAAATACATGAGCCAGTGACACTATGAAGCAACCACATAAACAAGTCTTTAAAATAACCACATAAACAAGTCTTTAAAACAACCAGCTAGCATCATGATGCTAAATATGGAAAGGAAAACCATTACCAGCCACTACAAAAACACACTGAAATATATGAGCCAGTGACACTATGAAGCAACCACATAAACAAGTCTTTAAAATAACCACATAAACAAATCTTTAAAACAACCAGCTAGCATCATGATGACAGGATCAAATTCATTCATAATAATACTAAATGTAAATGGGCTAAATGTCCCAATTAAAAGACACAAAATAGCAAGCTGGATAATGAGCCAAGACCCATTGGTATTCTGTCTTCAAGAGATCCATCTCACATGCAAAGCACACATATACTCAATATAAAGAGATGGAGAAAAATTTACCAAGTAAATGGAAAACAGAGAAAAGCAGGGGTTGCAATACTGCCTTCTGACAAAACAGACTTTAAACCAGCAAAGATTTAAAAAAATGACAAACCGAAGGCCAATATCACACTGAATGTGCAACAGCTGGAAGCATTTCCTTGAAGACTGGCAAAAGACAACAATGCCCTCTCTCACTACTCTTACTCAACATAGTATCGGAATTTCTGGCCAGGGCAATCAAAGAAGAGAAAGAAATGAGGAACACTCAAATAGGAAAAGAGGAATTAAATTTATCTTTGTTTGCAGATGACATGATTCTATATCTAGAAAACCTTAGTATCTCAGTCCAAAAGCTTCTTAAGCTGATAAGCAGCTTCAGCAAAATCTCAGGATACAAAAATCATTGTGCAAAAATCACTAGCATTCCTATACACCAACAGCAGGTAAGCAGAGAGCTAAATTATGAATGAACTCCCATTCACAATTGCTACAAAAAGTATAAGATACGTAACACAGCTAACAAGGGAAGTAAAGGACCTCTTCAAGGAGAACTACAAACCACTGCTCAAAGGAATCAGAGATGATACAAACAAATGGAGCAACATTTTGTGCCCATGGAAAGGAAGGATCAATATCATGAAAATGACCATACTGACCAAAGCAATTTATAGATTCACAACTATTTCCATTAAACTACCATTGACATTCCTCACAGAATTAGAAAAAAAAAGCTATTTTAAAATATATATGGAACGCAAAAGAAGACCAAATAGCCAAGACAATCCTAAGCAAAAAGGTCAGCATCACGCTACCCAACTTTGAACTATACTACAAGGCTAGAGTAACCAAAACAGCATGGTACTAGTACAAGAACAGACACATAGACAAATGGAACAGAATAGATAACTCCGAAATTAGACCACACACCTCCAACTATCTGATCTTCAACAAACTTGACCAAAACAAGTAATAGGGAAAGGACTTCATATTTAATAAATGGTGCTGGTGAGTGCTGGCTAGCCATATGCAGAAAATTGAAAAAGGACTCCTTCTTTACCATATCCAAAAGTTAACTCAACATGGTTTAAAGACCTAACTGTAAAACCCAAACCTATGAAAACTATAAGAAAATCTAGGCAATACCATTCAGGACACAGGCATGGGCAAAGATTTCATGAAGAAGATGCCAAAAGCAATTGCTACAAGAGCAAAAATTGACAAATGTGATCTAATTAAACTAAACAGCTTCTGCAAAGCAAAAGAAACTATTATCGAAGTGGACAGACAACCTACAGAATAGGAGAACGTTTTTGCAATCTACCCATTTGACAAAGGTCTAATATCCAGAGTCTACAAGGAACTTAAACAAATTTACAATTAAAAAAAAACTTCATTAAAAAATGGGCAAAAGACATGAAGAGACATTTCTCAGAAGAAGACATTCATGCACCCAACAAACGTATATAAAAATCTCAACATCATTGATCATTAGAGAAATGCAAATCAAAACCACAGTGAGATACTTTTTCACACCAGTCAGAATGGCTATTACAAAAAAGTCAAAAACAACAGATACCAGCAAGGTTGCAGAGAGCAAAAGGAATGCTTTACACTGTTGGTGGGAGTGTAAATTAGTTCAGCCCTTGTGGAAGACAGTGTGACTATTCCTCGAAGACCTAAAGGCAGAAATACCATTTTATCCAGCGATCCCATTACTGGCTACATACCTAAAGGATTAGAAAGCACTGTATCATAAAGATACATGCACATGTATGTACACAGGAACACATGAGGGGAGGAACAACACACACTGGGGCTTGTTGGAGGGTGGGGATGGGAGGAGGGAGAGCATCAGGAAGAATACCTAAAGGATGTTGGGCTTAATATCTAGGTCGTGGGATGACCTGTGCAGCAAATCACCATGGCACATGTTTACCTGTGTAACAAACCTGAACATCCTGCACATGTATCCCTGAACTTCGAAGTTGGAAAAAAAAATAAAGCATGAAGATTGGAAATGAAGCAATAAAACTCATTCTATTTATAGGTGACGTGGTTATCTATGTAGAAAATCTAAAGGAAACTATATGTGAAAAACTGCTCCTAGGATGAATGGGTGAGTTTAGCAAGGTTACAAGTCAGAAAAGCAACATATGAATACCAATTGTATTTCTAAATACTAGCAGTGAATGATCAGAAACCAACATTAGAAAGCAATACCATATTAACAGCTCTATGAAAATAAACTACTTAGGTATAAATCTAACAAGATGTATAGGATCTGTATGCTGAAAAGTATAAATGTTGATGAAATAACTTTTTAAAAAATCTAAATAAATGAAGAGACACACCGTGTTTATAGATTAGAAGACTCAATATACCTAAGATATCTGTTCTCCTCAAATTGACCTATAGATGTAACATAATTCTAATTAAAATTCTGGCAGGATATTTGTAGATTTAGACAAGCTGATTTTAAAACTTACATGGAAAGGCAAAAGAACTGGAATGCTTCAAACAGTGACAAAGAAGAATAAAGTAGAAGACTCACACTACCCGATTTTAATCTCACTATAAAGTTACGGTAATCAGGAGACTGTTAGATTAACAAATAAATAAACACATAGATCAATGGAAAAGAATAGAGAGTCCAGGAATTTACTCACACAAATATGGCTTGACTTTTTACAAAGTTGTAAAGGCAGCCTCAATGGAGCAAGCATAACCCTTTTAACAATTAGTGTTAAAACAATTGGACAACTATAGGCAAAGAATTGAACCTTGGCCTAAATCTCATACCTTATAAAAACAATTAACTCAAAATAGATCTCATATATATATGAATATAAAACAAAAACTATAAAACTTTTAGAATAAAACAGGAAAAACATCTTTATGGCTTTGAGTTAGCCTAAGAATTCTTAGATATGACACCAAAAGCATGATTTCAGCCACCCAGCACATGGTCCTGTGTTCACTGCTAGTTTCCTATGATCTGAGAAACCCCAAGATGCTTTGCCAGCCCTGTATCATAAAGGTAAGTGGAAGATCCACAGGGAGGATGTCCAGACACCCCAGAGTCTGGGAAATGGTGCCTACATGTTAGGAATTTAAGATCAGGGGACAAGATGGCCCACTAGACACAGCCAAGAAAACTCCCACTGAGACAGACAAGAATGTTGAGTAGATTAGCATAATCTGAACAGATCTTCTGAGAGAATGCACTGAAAGCTGATAGATAACCCAGTTGCCAGAGTTAAAAGGGGTGGAAGCTAGGAACCCCACACCAGGTCCAGGAATGGCTGCAGTGGAACAAAGCCATAGAGCACATCATCCAAGGTTCTCCATATTCCTCTAGGTAGCTCTGACCTGAACAGTCAGCCAGACCTGGAGAGAGCAGGGCTGTGTTTCTCATAGAACCACAGCTAGTCTGATCTGCTTGCTTCTGTCTGCCAGCATCTCCTATAGTCTGTGCCTGGCTGTGCCAGCAGACAGAGCCTACCTCTCGAATGAGCCTACCTCAGCTACCCTACTCAAATGCTTTTGCTAGAAGCCACTGCCATACTGCTTTCTCTAGAGGCCCCTGCCACTCTGTTGGAGCACCTTCTGCCTTCAGCTCTCCCACCACCCCTGCGGGAGCACTTCCCACGTGTGCCCCCCACCCCACACTGCACCTGATGGGGCACTGTTGCCAGTGGTTTGGGAGCAGCCTGGCCCCTCCAGCCCAGCCAGGGCTTGACCTCAAGGGATCAGAGGACAAAGCCATGGGCCTGGTTCCAGCCACTCAATGTTAGGGCACACAAACCAGGAATGTGGAACTGAATCCTGGCCCTCAGAAAGCGTACAAAAATGAGGCCATTCAACTATACCCAACTTGCACCACACAGTCAAACTCTCAAGGGCAATAAAGAACACAAAAATAAAAAGGCCCATTCAAAGGACAGCAACTTCAAAGGATAAAGGAACATTAGCCCTCAAAGATGAGAAAGAACCAGCACAGAAACTGTGGTAAGTCAAAAAGCCAGAGTGTTTTCTTACTGCCAAACAGTCACACTAGCTCCTGCTCCACAGTGGTGATTTTTAACCTCCCCAGTGGTGGTTCTTAACCTGATTGAAGTGGGTGAAATGTCAGACATAGAATTCAGAATCTGGATGGCAAGGAAGCTCATCAAAATACAGAAGAAAGTTGAACAAGTAACAAGTCCAAGGAAAACAGTAAAATTCTCTAAGAGTTGAAAGGTAATATAACCATTTTAAGAAAAAAAAACAAACTGAACTTCCGAAAGTGAAAAATTTGCTACAGGAATTTCAAAATACAATTAGAAGCATTAACAACAGACCAAGCTGAAGAAAGAATTTCAGCATGTGAAGACTGCTTCTTTGAAACAACACAGGCAGATGAAAATAGAAAAAAAAAAAGAATAAAAAAAGAGAACAAAATATCTGAGGAACATGGGATTACATAAAGAAATCAAATCTATGACTCATTGGCATTCCTGAAAGAGGAGAAAGAGCAAGCAATGTGGAAAACATATTTGAGGATATGAAAATTTTTTAATGAAAAAAAAGTTTTTAATGAAAAAATTTTCATATTTTGCTGGAGACATTGGCATGAAAATTTAAGAAATTCAGAACCTCTGTGAGATACTATACAAGACAGCCATCTCCAAGATACACAGTCATCAGCTTCTCCAAGGTCACAATGAAAGAAAAAATCTTAAAGGCAGCTATGAAGAAGAGGCAGGTCACTTACAAAGGGAACCCCATCAGGTTAACAGTGGACCTTAGAAATTCCAACCAAGAATTTCATACCTGGCCAAACTAAGCTTCATAAGTAAAGGAGAAATGAAATCCTTTTCAGACAAGCAAACGCTAAGGAAATTCATTACCACTAGACCTGCCTGATAAGAAGTCCTAAAGGGAGTGCAAAACAGAAATTAAAGAACAATACCTGCCACCACAAAACACCCTTAAGTACATAGCCCATTGACACTACAAAGGAATTAGACAATCAAGTCTACATAACAACCAGCTAACAGCATGATGACAGAATCAAATCCTCACTTATCAATACTGACCTTGACTGTAAAGTGGCTAAATATCTAATTTAAAAGGCATAGAGTGGCAAGTTGAGTAAAGAAGTAAGACCCAACTGTCTGCTGTATTCAAGAGGCTCATCTCACAAGTAACAACACCCATAGGCTCAAAGAAAAGGGATGGAGAAAGATCTATCAGGCAAACTGAAAACAAAATAGAGCAGGCCAGGCATTGCTATTCTTATATCAGATAAAACAGGCTTTAAACCAATAATGATCAAAAAGGACAAACAAGAATATTGCAAAAATATAAAGAGTTCAATACAGCAAGAAGATTTTACCAGCCTAAATATATACACACCCAATATTAGAGCAATCAGATTTATAAAACAAGTTCTTAGAGATATACAAAAGGATTTAGACAAACACACAATAATAGTGGGGAATTTCGACACCCCACTGACAGTGTCAGATCATTGAGGCAGAAAACTAACAAAGATATTTGGAACTTAAACTCAACTTTGACAAGTTGGACCTGGACATTTACAGAACATTCCATCCAAAAACAACAGAATATACATTATTCTCATCTGCACATGGCACATACTTTAAGATTGACCATATGGTCAGCCATAAAGCAAGTGTCAACAAATTTTTAAAAAGCACTGAAATCATACCAACTACAGTCTTGGATCACAGCTGAAAAAAAACCAGATATCAATACTAAGAAAATCTATTAAAACTATACAATTATTTGGAAGTTAAGCAACCTGCTTCTAAGTGACTTTTGGGTAAAGAACAAAATTAAGGAAGAAATCAAAACATTTTTGGAAACTAATGAAAATAGACACAATATATCAGACTATTTGAGACACAACTGACACAAATAACACAGTGTTAAGAAGAAAGTTTATAGCTCTTAACATCTACATTAAGAAATTACAAAGATCTCAGGAAAAGAAAACAAGAACAAACCAACCCCAAAGCAAGCAGAATATATGAAGTAACAAAAGTCAGAGCTGAACTCAATGAAACTGAAATGCAAAAATTTATATAAAAGACCAATACAACCAAAAGTTGGTTCTTCTAAACATTAAACACAATTGATAGATGGTTAGTTTGATTAATGAAGACAAAAAGAGAGAAGATCCCTCAGCAAAAACTCTACAAGCCAGAAGAGAGTGGGGGCCAATATTCAACATTCTTAGAGAAAAGAATTTTCAATCAAGAATTTCATATCCCACCAAACTAAGCTTCATAAGTGAAGGAGAAATAAAATCCTTTACAGACAAGCAAATGCTGAGAGATTTCGTCACCACCAGGCCTGCCCTATAAGAGCTCCTGAAGGAAGGACTAAACATGGAAAGGAACAACCGGTACCAGCCACTGCAAAAACATGCCAAATTGTAAAGACCACTGATTCTAGGAAGAAACTGCATCAACTAACGAGCAAAATAACCAGCTAACATAACAATGACAGTATCAAATTCACACATAACAATATTAACCTTAAATGTAAATGGGTTAAAAGCTCCAATTAAAAGACACAGACTGGCAAATTGGAGAGTCAAGACCCATCAGTGTACTGTATTCAGGAGACCCATCTCATGTGCAGAGACACATATAGGCTCAAAATAAAGAGATGGAGGAAGATCTACCAAGCAAATGGAAAACAAAAAAAGGCAGGGTTTGCAATCCTAGTCTCTGATAAAACAGACTTTAAACCAATAAAGATCAAAAGAGACAAAGAAGGCTATTACATAATGGTAAAGGGATCAATTCAACAAGAAGAGCTAACTATCCTAAATATATATACACCCAATACAGGAGCACCCAGATTCATAAAGCAAGTCCTTAGAGACCTACAAAGAGACTTAGACTCCCATACAATAATAATGGAAGACTTTAACACCCCACTGTCAACATTAGAGAGATCAACGAGACAGAAAGTTAACAAGGATATCCAGGAATTGAACTCAGCTCTGCACCAAGTGGATTTAATAGACATCTACAGAACTCTCCACCCCAAAGCAACAGAATATACATTCTTCCCAGCACCACATCACACTTATTCTAAAACTGACCACATAGTTGGAAGTAAAGCACTCCTCAGCAAATGTACAAGAACAGAAATTATAACAAACTGGCTCTCAGACCACAGTGCAATCAAATTAGAACTCAGGATTAAGAAACTCACTCAAAACCACTCAACTACATGGAAACTGAACAACCCACTCCTGAATGACTACTGGGTACATAACAAAATGAAGGCAGAAATAAAGATGTTCTTTGAAACCAATGAGAACAAAGATACAACATACCAGAATCTCTGGGACACATTCAAAGCAATGGGTAGAGGGAAATTTATAGCACTAAATGCCCACAAGAGAAAGCAGGAAACATCTAAAATTGACACCCTAACATCACAATTAAAAGAACTAGAGAAGCAAGAGCAAACACATTCAAAAGCTACCAGAAGGCAAGAAATAACTAAGATCACAGCAGAACTGATGAAGATAGAGACATAAAAAACCCTTCAAAAAATCAGTGAATCCAGGAGCTGGTTTTTTGAAAGATCAACAAAATTGATAGACCACTAGCAAGACTAATAAAGAAGAAAAGAGAGAAGAATCAAAGAGACACAATAAAAAATGATAAAGGGGATATCACCACCAATCCCACAGAAATACAAACTACCATCAGAGAATACTATAAACACCTCTATGCAAATAAACTAGAAAATCTAGAAGAAATGGATAAATCCCTGGACACATACACCCTCCCAAGACTAAACCAGGAAGAAGTTGAATCCCTGAATAGACCAATGACAGGCTCTGAAATTGAGGCAATAACTAATAGCCTACCAACCAAAAAAAGTCCAGGACCAGACGAATTCACAGCCGAATTCTACCAGAGATACAAGGAGGAATATTCTTATACACTAATAACAGACAAGCAGAGAGCCAAATCATGAGTGAACTCCCATTCACAATTGCTTCAAAGAGAATAAAATACCTAAGAATCCAACTTACAAGGGATGTGAAGGACCTTTTCAAGGAGAACTACAAACTACTGCTCAACGAAATAAAAGAGGACACAAACAAATGGAAGAACATTCCATGCTCATGGATAGGAAGAATCAATATTGTGAAAATGGCCATACTGCCCAAGGTAATTTATAGATTCAATGCCATCCCCATCAAGCTACCAATGACTTTCTTCACAGAATTGGAAGAAACTACTTTAAAGTTCATATGGAACCAAAAAAGAGCATGCATCTCCAAGACAATCCTCAGTCAAAAGAACAAAGCTGGAGGCATCACGCTACCTGACTTCAAACTATACTACAAGGCTACAGTAACCAAAACAGCATGGTACTGGTACCAAAACAGATATATAGACCAATGGAACAGAACAGAGCCCTCGGAAATAATACCACACATCTAATACCACACATCTACAACCATCTGATCTTTGACAAACCTGAGAAAAACAAGAAATGGGGAAAGGATTCCCTATTTAATAAATAATGCTGGAAAAACTGGCCAGCAATATGTAAGGTCCCTTCCTTACACCTTATACAAAAATTAATTCAAGATGGATTCAAGCCTTAAATGTTAGACCTAAAACCATAAAAACCCTAGAAGAAAACCTAGGCAATACCATTTAGGACATAGGCATGGGCAAGGACTTCATGACTAAAACACCAAAAGTAATGGCAACAAAAGCCAAAATTGACAAATGAGATCTAATTAAACTAAAGAGCTTCTGCACAGCAAAAGAAACTACCATCAGAGTGAATAGGCAACCTACAGAATGGGAGAACATTTTTGCAATCTACTCATCTGACAAAGGGTTAATATCCAGAATCTACAAATAACATAAACAAATTTACAAGAAAAAAACAAACAACCCCATCAAAAAGTTGGCAAAGTATATGAATAGACACTTCTCAAAAGATGACATTTATGCAGCCAACAGACACATGAAAAAATGCTTATCATCACTGGCCATCAGAGAAATGCAAATCAAAAACACAATGAGATACCATCTCACACCAGTTAGAATGGAAATCATTAAACAGTCAGGAAACAACAGGTGCTGGAGAGGATGTAGAGAAATAGGAACACTTACACTGTTGGTGGTACTGTATACTAGTTCAACCATTGTGGAAGACAGTGTGGCAATTCCTCAAGGATCTAGAAATAGAAATAACATTTGACCCTGCCATCCCATTACTAGGTATATACCCAAAGCATTATAAATCATGCTGCTATAAAGACACATGCACATGTATGTTTATTGTGGCACTATTCACAATAGCAAAGACTTGGAACCAACCCAGATATCCATCAATGATAGACTGGATTAAGAAATGTGGCACATATACACCATGGAATACTATGCAGCCATAAAAAAGGATGAGTTCATGTCCTTTGTAGGGACATGGATGAAGCTGGAAACCATCACTCTCAGCAAACTATCCCAAGGACAAGAAACCAAACACCATATGTTCTCACTCATAGGTGGGAATTGAACAATGAGAACACTTGGACACAGGAAGGGAAACATCACACACTGGGGCCTGTTGCGGGGTGGGGGGAGGGGGCAGGGATAGCATTAGGAGCTATACTGAATGTAAATGACGAGTTAATGGGTGCAGCACACCAACATGGCACATGTATACATATGTAACAAACGTTGTGCACATGTACCCTAGAACTTAAAGTAGAATATAAATAAATAAATAAGTAAATAAATAATAATAAAAAGAAAAAAGAAAAAAAGAAAAGAAAAAATTAGCCAGGCTCTTGCAAGGCAGGCCCAGTGGTGACAAATTCCCTCAGCATTTGCTTATCTGAAAAAAATCTTATTTCTCCTTTGCTTATAAAGTGTTGTTCAGCTAGATATTAAATTCTGGGTTGGAAATTATTTTCTTTAAGAATGTTGAATATTGCTCCCCAATCCTTTTGGCTTGTAGGGTTTGCACTGAGAGTTCTGCTTTTAGTATGAAGAGTTTCCCTTTGTAGGTGAACAGTCCTTTCTCTCTGTCTGTTCTTAACATTTTTTCTTTCATTTCAACCTTGGAGAGTCTGATGGTTGTATGTCTTGGGGTTAATCTTCTAATGGAGTATCTGACTGGGGTTCTCTGCATTTCCTGAATTTGAATGTTGCCCTATCTTGCTAAACTGGGGAAGTTCTCTTGGATGATATCCTGAAGTATGTTCTCCAACTTGTTTTCATTTTCCCTGTCTCTTTCAGGTATCCCAATCAACCATAGGTTCAGTCTCTTTATGTAATCCCATATTTCTCAGAGGTTTTGTTCATTCCTTTTAATTCTTTTTTCTCTATTCTTGTCTATCGTATTTCTGAAAGATAACCTTCAATCTCTGAGATTCTTTTCTCTGCTTGGTCTATTCTGCTATTGATGCTTGTGATTGCATTATGAATTTCTCGTGTTGTGTTTTTCAGCTCCATCAGGTTGGTTATGTTTCTCTCTAAACTGGTTATTCTGGCTATCAGATTCTGTAATGTTTTATCATTATTCTTAGCTTGTTTGCATTACATTATAACATGCTCCTTTAGCTTAGCAAAGTTTGTTATTACTTACCTTCTGAAGCCTATTTCTGTCAATTCAGTCATCTCAGCCTGTCTAGTTCTGTGCCCTTCTTGGAGAGGTGTTGCAGTCATTTTGAGAAGAAGCATACTGCTTTTTTGAGTTTTCAGCATTTTTGTGTTGATTATTTCTCGTCTTTGTAGGCTTATCTACCTTCAACCTTTGAGGTTGCTCACATTTGAATAAGGTTTTGTGGGGGTTTTTTTAATGTTGTTTTTTGTTTGTTTGTTTTTCTTTTATAATAACAGTCAGGCCATTCTACCATAGGTCTGCTGAAGTTTGCTGGAGGTCTGGTCCAGATCCCAGTTGCCTTGTTTTTTTCCCATACCTGGACTTTTCACCAGTGAAGCCTGCAAAACAGCAAAGATAGCAGCCAGCTCCTTCCTGTGGAAGTTCCATCCCAGGGTGGGTTCTGACCTCTTGCCAACCCACATGCATCAGGAGGTCGCTGGAGACCCCCATTGGGAGGTCTTACCCAGTCAGGAGGAACAGAATCAGTGACTTACCCAAAGAAGCAATCTGACTGCTTTTTGGTAGAGTAGTCCCAATGCAAGAACCTGGATATTTCAGTTGAAGGTGCTGAATTCACTCTCCTCTTTCATCACTCCTCTCTGTGAATGCCACAGACCACAGCTGCTTCTAATTGGCTACCTTGGCTCAATTGGCCTAATTTCTTTTACTTGTCTTATTGCAATAACTAGAACTTTTAGTACATTGTTGAATAGAAGAGTTGAGATTAAATGTTCTTACTTTTTTTTCTGGAAAGCATTTCATCTTTCACAATTAAGTATTAAATTAGGTTTGCCATTTTTATAGACGCCTTTTATCAGGTTAAGTATATTCCCGTATAGTCTGAGTTTGCTGAGTTTTTATAAAACTCATAAATATTGAAAATGAATTTTTTAAAGTATAAAACTCCTGAATGTGAATATTAAATTTTTCAAATGCTTTTGCTGTGTCAATTGTTATGCTCACGTGGTTTTCCTTTTTAATCTCTAACATAATGAATTAAATTGATTTATTTTCAAACATTAAATCCACTTGGCACTCATGTAATTAACCTCACTCAGTAATTAACCTCACTCATGTAATTAACCTCACTATTTTACATATGGCTGAATTCAATTTACTAATATTTTATGGAGTATTGTGTATATGTTCATGTGGAATATTGCTCAATAGTTTACTTTCTTTCTTGTAATGTCTTTACCAGATTTTGGCATCAAATTAGTGCTGATCACATAAAATGAATTGGAAAGTGTTCTCTCTTCTATTTTCTGGAAGAGGTTTTATAGAATTAGTATTAGTTATCCTTTAAAAGCCTGGAAGAATTCACCAGTGCAACTGTCTGTGCCCGGAGGGTTTTTTTGTGGCGGAAGGAGAAGGTTAAATTATAAGTACAAATTCTTTAATAGTTATGGAGCTATTCGGATTATATATTTCATATTGAGTGAGCTGTGGTAGTTTGTGCTTTTTGAGGCATTTATTCATTTCAACAAACTGTCAGGTTTACGTGTAGAATTGTTTGTAATATTTACTTACTACTCTTATGATGTCTGAAAGGTCTATAATCACATGCCCTGTTTCATTCCTAATATGAGTAATTTAAGTTTTCTCTTTTGAAATGTTTTTAGTCCTTTAGAGGTATATTAATTTTGTTGACCTTTACAAATAACCAGTTCATTGCTTCACTGATTTTCTCTATTGTTTTTCTGTTTTCAAGATTATTGATTCTGTTTTATTATTTCCATCTTCTGCTTGTCTGGGGAGTATCTAGCTATTGTTTTTCCAGTTTCTTTAGATAGACAGTTCAGTTATTAATTTGAGACTTTTTATTTTCTAAAGTAAGCATTTAGTACTATAAATTTCCCTCTCAGCACTGATTTCATGCATTCCATAGATTTGGATATATTATAATTTTATTTTCATGGAACTCATTGTATTTTTTAAGTTTCCTTTACGATGTAGCAGCATGGCAGACACTAGCTGCCAGGGCTGTTTGATTCACACTTATGACTTATATAAGAAATAAAATTATATAAAACATCCTGGTAATTTTTCCTTGATATTAAGATTATGTTTACCTTAAAAATAGTATATTTTCTATAATTATTTTTACATAAGTTGTGGAAATAAAAATGAGGAGTATAAAACTTAAATGATGTTGACCCATATGAAATTATACTGTTTTACTTATTTAATACACAAAAGCATTAGTCTCCTGTGGTTCAATCTCATAATTCTTAGAATTTGATACATATGGTTCTCCTTTAATTATTGCTTCTCAATATCTCATTTTAGGAATTAGGGTAACAAAGAAAGACAAAAATTTGTGGTGTATATCAGAGTCAGGACTAGATGAGGCCTTGTGAGTCTTCTAAGACTTCTAGATTTTAAAAAAAATGAATTATTGGCTTAGCACAGTAGCTCACACCTATAATCTCAGCACTTTGGGAGGCCAAAGTGGGAGAATTGCTAGAGCTCAGGAGTTCAAGACCAGCCCGGCCAACATAGGGAGATGCCCAAATCTATAAAAAATATATAAAAATTATCCAGCTATGGTGGTATACAGCTGTAATCCCAGCTACACGGGAGGCTGAGGTAGGAGGGTAGCTTGATCTCAGGAGGTCAAGGCTGTAGTGAGCCATGATCACACCAGTCCACTTCAGCCTAGTTGACAGAATGAGATCCTGACTCAAATAAATAAATAAATAAATAAATAATAAAGTCTTCTTTTTTTTTTTCTTTTTTTTTTTTTTTTTTTTTTTGAGATGGAGTCTTGCCACGTCACCAACATTTGTGTGATCTCTGCTCACTGTGACCTCTGCCTCCTGGGTTCAAGCAGTTCTGCCTCAGCCTCCAGAGTAACTGTGATTATAGATGCGCACCACCATTCCCAGCTAATTTTTGTATTTTTAGTAGAGATGGGGTTTCCCCATGTTGGCCAGGCTGGTCTCAAACTCCTGACATTAGGTGATCCGCCCGCCTTGGCCTCCCAAAGTGCTGGGATTACAGGCATGAACCACCTTGGCCAGTCAATAAATTCTTAAGACCAGGTTAAAGGAGGCAGATGCAGCCTCAACTAGTTAGTTCAAGTTTTCTAGAGTGTCCACGAAGTTATTTAGACACAAATATCAGAGTGAGCATGAAGACAATGCCAAAGACGAGGCCTCAGGTAAAGGCTACTTGTTGCATCTCTAGTTACAGGCCATACTCTAGTGTGTTCTAAAGAGGGTAACTTACAGAATTAGCTACATGAAAATCTGTTTTTGTGGCTCACAGTCTAACATTGGACAATGTTTTTAACTTTGTTTGTAAAGCAGACATAATAGTGCCTAACTTGTAGTATTGTTGTAGAGATCTAGCAATATAACATGTGGGAAGACCTGGGGCAAATTAGGGAACCAGTATACGTTAATTTCCTTCTTCCTTAGTCTCTAAGGAAATAGCTGCTCTGGAAGACCCTAGAGTTAGAGGAGTGGTGCATATTAATGGTTCAGGCATGGACTTTCAATCACAGTGCTATGTTCAGACCTTGTATTAGTCCATTCTCAAGCTGCTAGGAAGAAATACCTGAGACTGGGTAATTTATAAAGGAAAGAAGTTGAATTAACTCACAGTGCTGCATGACTAGGGAGGACTCAGGAAACTTACAATTATGGCAGAAGGCACCTCTTCACAAGGCAGCAGCAGAGAGAATGAGAGCGTAATGAAGGGGAAAGCCCCTTTTAAAACCATCAGATCTCATGAGAACTCACTCAGTATAATGAGAACAGCCTGGGGAAAACTGCCCCCATGATTCAATTATCTCCAACTGATCCCACCCTTAAAACATGGGGATTATTACAATTCAAGGTGAGATTTGGGTAGGGACACAGAGTCAAACCATATCAGACCTCATTAGCCATGTGACCAATGGCAAATTATGTAACTTCTTGATATTTCAGTTTTCTTCTATGAAAGGATTTATCAGTACTGCCTATCTCCTAGGTTGCTGAGAAGATTAAATGAGTCAATATATGTAATGCACTTAGAACACTGCTCTGCAAATAGCAAGCACTATGTACGTACTATTTTATTAGTGGCATCGCAAAACTGATTCGGATCAAAAATTTCATTTTGAAGGTAATCATGGAGTTGGGAGAGGAAGGAGAAGGTGGATGAGAAAGAGAAGGAGGAGAGAAAAGGAGAAAGAAGAGAGGGGCAGGTAGGAAGAGAAGAAGAAGAAAAGGAGAAGAGAAAAGAAGGAGGAAGAGGAGAGAGGCATGAGGAGAAGAGGAGGAAGAGGAAGGGGGAGAAAGGAGATGTAAAAGAGAAGAAAGAGAATATGAAATAAATATATATTTAAAATAGCCCCTTTCTTTGTCTAAGAAGCTGGGAAGAATAGTACTAACACTGTGACAGACAGGACACTTGCTACATCAAATATTTCTAGTAATGAAATCTTAAAGCTTCTTTTTTTGTTTGTTTTGTTTTTTGAGACAGGATCTTGTTCTGTCACCCAGGCTGGAGTGCAGTGGTGTGATCTCAGCTCACTGCAGCCTCCACCTCCCAGACCTGGGTTATCCTCCCACCTCAGCTTCCTGAGTAGCTGGGACCACAGGCACATGCCACCATGCCCAGCTAATTTTTGTATTGTTTGTAGAGACAGGGTTTCGCCATGTTTCCCAGGCCGATCTCAAACTCCTGGGCTCAAATCATCGTCTCACCATGGCCTCCCAAAGTGCTAGGATTACAGGCATGAACCACACCTGGCCTCTGAGAACATTTTTATTGTTTGCTTTTGAAGAATAAAAGCAGGTAATAAGGAAAGTCCAGAGAAATTAACCAGTGAGAATACAGGTAAAATGGTGAGAAAAAAGAGAGAGGGAAGTTGCTATACAGCAATGCCACAGCCATTGTGGATTTCATTTCAGGGAGGATAAACTATGAGTGACAGATAATCACTTCATTTACTTTAGGTCTCTGAAGATAAGATAATCCTTCATGCAAAAGTATCTTTGAGGAGCTTAGTGATTTTTCCCCTTAATGGATTAATGTCTGCATAGTACACATTGTAATAATTGGTTTTGCTTTGTCTCCTAAATGTATGACCTTATGACTTTCTTTTTAATAATTGTTGGCAGCTAGCTCTGCATGACAGCATTGAACACAAATACCACTGATGATGATGAATGGATTGAGGAATGCGGAATGCATTGTACCAAAAGGGTAAGACATTATGTCTATGTAATTGCTTCATCTCCGTTAGGATATACAAAGTTCAAAGAAATGTGAACACAGATGACTCACAAGACATGTTCTTTAGGGTGACCCAGAATGCATTTCTCTGATTACATTAACCTTTTCTCCCTTCTGCACTTATCACAGGTGCACTTGCTGTACAGGGCATCTTGACAGGGTGCTCAGCCACTTAACTTTCCCACTTTTATTTATTACAATATTTTCCCAAAGTCAGCACTCAAAAACACTAAAGTGGCAGGAAAACATTCATTTGAAATTGAGTTTCCAACATTTTTTCAAAACACATATTAAGCTGTTTATATGTTTCATCATAAATATTATTCTTTCATATTTTGTTTGTAATATTGCCCATCAGTGTGTACTAATAAGAGTTTTGAAAAGCCTATGCTAATTTGGTATTTTCTAGTTAACAACTGTGTGAGAGACATTTTTGCGGGGGGGCTAACCTGTCTTTGTAAAGCCAGATTCTTAAAACGGTCTTGTTGGAATGGTATTCTAATTGATATAATTTTCCAACAAAAAGAGTGTTCAACAAATGGTGATCCAAATACTTGAAACTTTTCTATTGCCTGAGAGCTCACTACTTAATGACGTAGCCCTGACTATTGTCTTTGAACATTTTGAAGACTTTGAATATTTAGATGATTCTCTCTGGTCTTAAGATATTAACTCTGTAATCTCACAATCTATGCCTCTTCCTTGTGATGATCCTTGGAATATCTGAAAGCTGGCATTACAAGCCCTCTTTGCCAAGCTTTTGTCTCCCCTCATGAGAAGTGGTCACGGGACTGAAGAAAATGTTGGCAAATGTCCTAGACATCTTGAGCCTGACAAAATTCGTCATGAACTCTGACACGAGACTTAAAGTATTCCAGCATAGTCCTATGGGTCAAAGTAATTAGAGTATGATAAAATATTCACTTTCTGTCTCCTGAACCATAGTTTTTTTGTCAGAAGACTGCTTCCTTTTTAGAAGCAGCTTACTTATCTGCTGTTCAAATCCAGATTATGACCAACTAAAATGCCTTGTTCTTTTTTATATAGACCATTATATAGTCACAGCCTTCCCGCTGTCATTTTCTATCCCTTGTTTTAGCAAACTAAAGAGTCCATTCTATTATATCATGCTAAAGGCCTTCAATACATGATTAAGAGCAAGTACTTTAGATCCAGTCTACTCAGGCTCAAAACTTAACTCTATCATTTCCTTGCTATGTGGCCTTGGGCAAGTGACTTGATGTCTCGATGCATCACTCCTCATCTGTGAAATAAGAATCAAATGAACTAATTTATGTAAATCACATAGAAGAGTGGATATAGTGAGCACTAGATAAGTGTTTCCGGCTATTATTTTGTGTTCCGCTATTTCCCCCAGCATTGTGTCTTCTGCAGACTAGAATACTATGCTCTGTATGCAGTAACCCAAGTGATTGATAAAAAGGCAAACAGTATAGTAGCAAGGACAGACTCACAGAATTACTCTCAGGTTTCTCTTTGAGTTCCAAGAGTAGACATTTTCCTATCTTTCTGTCTGAAATGTTGGAAGAAGCACCTTCACATAGTCATAGCGGGGTCTATAGAGATAGCAGCACAGCAGATCTCGCCATGAGAGGGCTACAGATTATCCTCCTCATCCTCCCAAGTTGTTCATAACCTAAAGTGGTATAGAGAGCATTTGAAAGTACCTGTGGGTTCTGAGTGGGGTTTTAGGAGAGTCCTCTGGAGAGAAAGCAAGATGATATGCCTATTTAGGGCTGTGCAGTCTGGACAAAGAATGCATGTCAGTAAGAGCCAGGGTACATAGTGCACCACTAAAGTTTGGACTTGGATTTATTTGTGTCTTTGCAGGTTGTAGAGGCAGGGGTGGAGCATGAGTTTGGTTGTTGTCCACACACCGTACCATTGCCAATGCAGCTGGAGCACTATAGTCACCAATGCAAACACCAAAACAGAACGATCACTTCTAGATCAAAAGGCTAGCCAGTGGCACCATAGATCAAGACCTAAAAGCAGACGTCTCCCTCCCTAGTGATGTCTTGAGACAGCTGCATTACAGACCTTCTCAATTACATTTTTTGTATGCTTCAGCTTTTCTGAACTATTGTGATTCCATAAAATGTATACACTGCATAACTAAAAACCTCACACATACATACTCTAGCTTTCCCACCCCTCCTTCTTTTTATATGGTAGTGCTCTTTTATTCTCTTACCACTATGAAAGGGTTTGGGGCACTCCTACAACTACCTCAGAGAGAAAAGCTAGTTACTTAAGCACTATAGATGAGGTAAAGTACACAAATACATCATATTATCTAGTTATGCTGAAATACTTTTTAAACCCTAATTAGGTCATTTAAGCATTCGCTAAGATGTCTCTTTTTCAATGCAGTGTAAACCACTGGCTTCCAAACTTTTGGAGCTATTTGGATATGTTTGGTTGCAAGTGACACAAAACCTTACTCAAGCTTTTTTAAATAAGAACACTTATTAGCTCGCAGGAGAGGACGCCCAGACACAGTCCAGGCTTCAGAACATTGTTGAACCAGTGGCTCAACAATGTCATGAAGATTCTAGTTATTTCCCTCTCTTTGCTTTTCCATCTATAGTGTCAGATTCCTCACCTCATATTGTAGGTTGGTTTCCAGGCTGGGCCACATGCTTCCTCAGACACATGCATTTGGAGGAAGGGCAGCTTTTCTCTCTCAAGGGTGAGGGGGAAAAGCTGGGTGATGGGTACGTCAGGTTTATTCTTCTATTCTTTCTGAATTTGAAGCAATTTTTGCAAAAGAGCATGGAGTTACCCTTAGATCAAGTATGCTCCCTCAAAACTGATATTAATTCTCAAAACTATATTGCTGACATACGATGTGCAAGCCATGAAATGAGTACTGGGCAGTTAACTACCAGAACCAGAAGAATCAGACACTCTTGTTGAATCTGAAAAAATCAATGGAATCTGCTCCCAGAAAATACAAATATGTACCAAATTTTGCACTCAACTTCAGGGGGTTCAAAAAGCCTCCTAAAGCACACTTAGAGCTCCCCCCAGAGTCTATGAACTTCAAGGCTATAAACCCAACAAGGCTATAAACTGACCCACGGGGCACAATAATTCTAACAGTATGCCTTTCTTTTCACTCTAGGTCCAGACATTGCCACAAGTCTCACTTTGAGTCTCAGAGGAGCAAAGCCATCATGTATAAGCCAGGTTGCTCTTTGTTCTTAACCTGATCAATGAAATCAGCTGCTGATATCTCTTCAGCAGGCCCCAGCTTTATTCTTTCTGCTTCCTGTATTGTGTACTCTTCTTTTAGCTCTCCACACACTCCACGGACCTCAACATATACAGACCCATCCAATTTTCAGGTCACACTGACCCTTCCTTTCTCTTTGCCTTAGCCTACTCCTTAGTTTCTGCAGCTTGCATCAAAATATTCTAGATTCTAAAGTACAGATTTATTAAGTGTTTACTATGGAGTAGGGTTGCTAGTAGGTATTTTGCCTACATTAAATTGCTAAATGTTGACAACAGCTTCATAGGGAAAGGAATATTTACATTGTTCTAAGATGAGGAAGTCATTCTACACAGACATTAGTTACCAAAAGATAGAATTGGGATTTGAACCCAGGCCCTCCTGACTCTAGATTATAATGCTCTTTCCACAGTTTCACCACATCCCCAGACTTTCTGTCTTTCCCTTATTTACTTCTGTGCATTACAAAAAAGATACCAACTTTCCAAAGAAGTTTTTGTCAACTGCCTCTTAGCATTTAAAAAATTTCAGATCTCACATTTATATAAAGCCATGAAAATATCAACTTTTGATATAGAGCTCATCCTTCAATTCACACTTGCCCTATGGGAGGGGAGTATTTCATCCTTTTTTTTAAATTAATGCTCCTAAAAACGGGAGTTTTTTGTTTCATCTCATTTTTTGTTTTTTCCTCTCTTGCTTCTGGGAAGATCTTTATTTGACCCAATAACTGAAAATATTTTGGTATATGATTTTTAAGCAAAAGACACAATAGTTTTCTACCTTCTTTTTAGTTATCTAAACATTATCTGTTTTAGTGCCTCTTTGAAACACTCCTCTAGTTTTTCTAATCTTATTTATATAAACTAGTCATCTTCTCCACATTCCAGTCAGGGGAGTAGAATCACAGACAGAAACAATCTTCTACAATGCTGTGATTGTGACAAGAGACAGAGCTCTTTTTTCAAAGCTGCTTGCTTAAAGTAAATTTAATCATACTGCAGTTCTGTGATGTTGATAACAAAATCAAATACCTTCTCCTTGCATCAAAAATAGCTTGGTATTTATTACATGTATACAAATAACACCTAGAAAATTAGATATGGCACACATGTATGTAGGAATGAAATAGCAAACTAAAGCTTGAGTGTCTTCACAGTCCTGGGACTAGACCTTAATAGAATGACAAAGTTACAGAGAAAAGCGGGGCTTTGTAGATAGATAGAAAATTGCTAGGGTAATATCAAAATTAGTTAGTAACTGGTATAGCACAGGTCCTTATCAGATGCCAACCTCAGTCCCTGTGCAGGGGCCTAGAATCCTCCAACCATGCTATAGGTTGCCAGATTAGATGCTAGACAATAAGGAGATCTGTAGAGGAAGAGCCACAGTGGTGAGGGCACACTCGGGGAAAACAGAACAATGACTACTTACTGAATGAAAATATTCCAAAACTCTAGTATCTGCCCTTTATGATATAAATCTACTGCATAACAGTTGTAAGAAAAAGGGTCAGAGATTAGATGCCCCAAAGTCCCCAGAAAAGTCTCAGTTTATACTTGATATTCCAGTGCTATTAGCAAAAGCTCCTTTTTAGACAACCACGTTTGCTTTTTGTGCCTTTATATTAGGATGACCATATATCTCAAAGTGTCTCTGATTGGACAATATATTATATAGTCACCCTAATACAAGGACAAAAAGACAAAATATGATTCTCCCTGAATAAAAACACATAGACAGGGGAAGACCTTGACATCCAGAAGAATAAAAAAATGGCAACACAGAGAAACTTTCCCTACTAATTCTTAACAAAGACTGTGGGTATATGAATGCCAGTGTTCAGTGTAATCTAGGGAGTCAAGGACACAGTTGAAGACAGCCCAAGATAACACAGCTGCCAAGGAACCCCATTGCCATGCTCCAGGAAAAGTAAGAGCCAGAGGAAAGACAGAAGACAAACACAGGGAAACTTGGCAAAGAGACTCTTCAGCCACAATAAGCAAAACAAAAGACAACCCAAAGAATGGACAGGACTGCCTTGTATGGCCATGGAAGTTGTGCACTACCCAGCAACAGAAATTTTATTTCCTCCATTAGACTATGACACGAATGCCATTCTCTAGAACTGAACAGTGCATTAGCATGTGTGGCAGTCTCAAAATTAGCATTGTCTCAGCTCCCATGTGCCTGCACATTGACCTAATTTTTTATACAAATTTTCCATTAACTAAATTTCTTTTCTGAAACCCATCTATACAATAATTCAGATGATATGTTCAGGATTGTTATTCAGAGTTATGTGCAAACAATTCCATGGTATTAATTACTTGGTAATTTTGAAGAAGAGTAATCACTTCATCCCACAGTCAAAGAAAAAAGTAAGTCATAGAGTGCATTTTCAAAATAAGTCAGATAAAGCAGTGAACAAAGATTCATTAAGGATTCTTCCACACTGTGGAACTATTCACAAAGTTCCTACACTTACCAGTTCACTCTATCTCTATCACTTCCTTTGTATAATACTTTTTTGCTTGACCAGGAGTGCAATTAAGGACCATTACATGTTATATAGTGGGCAAAGATAATCAAAGAGATTGCAGTTATTATGATCTTTATATCATTAAAACAGAGATCTTTTAAGTCACTATGGAAAATAAAGACGTCTTAGTATATTCCAAACTCTTTCACAGAAAGTAAGTACAAATAAAAAATTCACATTTACATTATACTCCCAAATTGCAATGTCTTCAAGTTTTACCTTCCTTGCTGGAACTAAATGGAGAAATAAAATGTTTCTCTGACAGAAAGGTCAGAGGTGGTTGAATTAAAATGCAAATGAGGAATCAAAGCAACCTAAATAATATTGTGACAGCTGTTTGAAGTTGAAAAAATTAATATAGTTTTCATGGTAGCTAGTAACTCCTAAGACAATACTTTGTATGTGTCTACCTTCATGCCTTTGTCCATGCCATTTGCTTCTTTGATGGTGTCCTAAACTTTCAACTTGCTAAAATCCTGTCCATTCTTCATGGCCTCCTCTGTGAAGATTTCCAGATCCTTCCAATAAAATGCAATTATCTCCATCCATTACATCTATACCTATTTCATGGTATGCACTGGACTCTACTTTGTATTATATATATTTGGATGCTTATCTAATCATCTCTCATAAGTTTCTTCAGGGAAAAGTCATTACTTATTCATGTTTATTTTCTACTACAGTATTGAAGACAATATGTTAGACATTTTAAAAATTGCTTAACATTTATTTAATTAGATTAGGGAATAGGGAATAACAGTCATACCATAACTCTATACTCAGTATCCATGAAAGAGACTATTGTACCAACTCATAACAAAGTCTTTTCAATAAAAAGTTATTTTAAAGTCTCCTACCATCTTCCACAAGATGTTCTGGACCCTTGTGGTTTTCTCCGTGGCTCTGAGGGGTCTGGGGTTGGATTTTGTGTCCCTGAAGATGATGGTGTGCTGCCAGAGGGTAGTTGTGTGCTTCCAGAGCAGAGACAGTAGATTCACAAAAAGGTGAAGATGTTAGCTTGCCATATCCAAAGCAATCGTTGAGCCTACTGCCTAGAGTGAACAAGATTTGGGTGATACTGTCTCCTCTAGAAGCTATCAATTACTGGGTGCTATTGGAAGGTTTGGTCCAATTTTCATGGGGTGGTGGGGGAGGGAGAGCTGTAATTCCAGAGTCATCTATGTGGTTCCAAAAGCAAGGAAAATTAATACATCTCTGATCTTCAGAATTTAGCAACTGTCATGAAGTAAAAACTATGCTGCGGCCCCTAAAGTTGCCAGAAGTGAAACGTTATACTAAGATCCACCAGTGGTTGAGAAGAAATGCCGTCAGGACCCAGTTCACTTTGTTGTAACATTCTAGTATTATTACTCAGAAAACTGCATGTTTTTATGTGGACAAACTGGCTTAGTAAAAATGAGCCTGCTGTTTCTTGACTAGCTTGGCACCAAGTCAGTACATGCTCTTGCCCCACCAAGAAGGTAGCTGTTAAAAGGCAAATGGGGTCTTCAGACTACAGGGATACAGGATGGAAGTATCCACTGATCAAGTCTGGCACACTGAGACTCATGGCAGGCTCAAGACCAAAATTAAGCAGTGTGAATAGTATGGCATGCAGGATGTTCCAGAATCTCAGTGAAATTTCAGAACAGCCTATTATTTTTTAAGTACACACTATGCCTTGGTCTTTGAAATTGTGAAAGCAGGATGGAAAAAGTTTAATATATAGACATTCATTTATTTGCTTCCCAGTCTCATTTTCAGCTCTGATTCTCAAATTCTAGCTCTTCTGCCCGATGTTCCCTCAACTTATAAAACTGTAGCCCTTGTGCTTATTGACAGATACCATTTTAATTCTTCTAATGTCACTTTAACATCATTTTTAGGGAAGGAAGAGGGAATAAACATTTGTGGTTAATCCCCCATAATTAGCTAGAAATTAATGTCTCAGATTCTTTGAAGCTTGGGAGTCTACATTAGGTAAATTTGAGGAATGCTGATACATTCTCTAAATACAAAATTCAACCCCAGCTAAACTCCGGGACCTGGGCTTGTATGTCTTTCAAAATATTCAAGACATTAATTTTTAAATGAAAGATTAGAAAATACAAGAGATAAAATGAGTATTCACTAACATCGTTTTGAAAACAGCCATTTGTACCAAATGACAATTTTATGACCACAAAAATGCACTTGGATTAGGCATTTACCTTGTTACCTGTTGGTAGCAAGCTTTGGAAAGAACCTTGATTGATGCAAGCAAAATTTCCAAAACAACCCAGTTGAGACCTAGCCTAATCACTGAACCAGTGCCCATAGTTGTGAGTAATTATACTCGCCTCACTGAGATGCCATGAGACATCAATAATACATGTCGGGGAAATGTCCAGCAGAGGTTGATGCTCACTAATCATGAAGCCCCTTCTCCTTCTCTTCTGGCCAAGGTTGCTGAGCTTGGGAAGTGACCCAGTATTAGAGTATATGATTCTTCATTTGCTACAAGAGAATACCTCATGTAGGTCACCAACAGCCTTCTGAGGAATCCTGAGGAAACTGTGTGCAACTAATTCCTGCAACAAGAATCCCATACCCACTGTGACAGGCGATCTTTTTGCCCAAGACAGAGGAGCCCATTAAGCAAGCATCACGTTTGACCTGTTCCCGGGGTTTAGACACTATCTGCAGCCTGGCTTGCTGCCCGTTGCTCCTTCTGGCTGTGAATCAACATTGTGACAGAGAGGGCACTGGGTCAGCTACATTCCATTAATGGATCAAAGTGTTTCATTTAGATTCCTACAGCAAAGGAGAAGGAATATGGATGATATGCAGCCTGGGATGGACAAAAGCCTTGTTGGTCAAAACAGACATATAGAATTTTTAAATGTAAATCTGACAAAGCCAAAGCCCCTGATGAATTTACACAATATGGTTGCCATAATTAAATCTTCCAACCAATTGGTTCTCAATATTTTTCCCCCCACTATTCAAGGAGGCCACAGGGGCTATCAGGGGCTATCAGGACTTATAAAATCCCCATCAGGTGATTCTGTTGGTACTTACCATCTCAGTAGAGCAGCTCATTTTACTCTACAGGCCAAAAACTGTACCATAATAATTTTAATGCAGCTTGTTTTTAATCAGTTTGGAAACCTGATTTTTAAAATTAACATTCATTGTTCAGGATGTAGAATTTTCAGCTGCTTTGTTTTTTTTCCAAAGACATTTTACATTCTCAATATATCCATAGTGACATAGTGACAATTCATATTATATTCTCCAAAATACAGTTTCTTATTGTTTATTAACTACATCAAGTCCATAAAGGCAATTTTTAATAGAAGATATTTAGCAGCTACTCACTCTACCTTTCATTAATGTTATCTACCTCTGGTATCATCTGGGTTGGAAAAATAAAGGTGGGGTTTATTTTACACAATAGAATGAAATTAGACCCACAATTATGAAAATATAATTATAAGACCAGGAAAAAAATCTTGATAAAGAACAACTTACATTTTTTACACGCATAACATACATAATATATAAGAGTTGAGAAATAACTTTTAGAAGAGAAAATTTGATCACAGATGGGATTTGAGTGTAATATTTTAGCATATATTCAAACATGGCTTGTTCGTTTCATTTTTCTCCATTAGGCCACAGATGGTGTTAAACGTTTCATCCTGGCCATGTATAACTATAATTTGTCTAAATTGATGGCTGCCATAAGAATGCATGAATGATTGTGTGAGTTTGTTCACTTGGAGAGAATTTCAATTATATACAGTGTTGTAGTTATTATTAAAATAAAATCTGAGGGCTGATTCAGCCTGGCTTTCTGGTGAGCATACTGTTTTGTAGGTGATTTAATTAATTGCATGCATATATGATTAACAGTATCTAGAGTGAATATATTTACGGGTGAATATATTGATGTTGTGATAATGATGTACTTTCTTAATGTTAGTTATTAATATGAGAATAATAGTAAATGACAAAAAGACTAAAGTGAATCCTGAATTAACTTTTGTCTGGTAATTGATCTTAGGGGGAAAAAATCTTAATATTTCAAATCAAACAGCTAAACAAATAGATTTTGTCATTAAGATGGGGCTGTTAATAACTGAGTACCTTCCAAATAAGTCCCAAATAAGAAGGAAATCCATGAATTTTGTTACTACATGCCTTTTTGTGACTCAGTAATTTATGATTTTTATGAAGGTCATGTTCTTACCCTCCACTTAGGTCAACTCAGTAGGAAAAGCAATGAGCATCAAACATACTGATTACGTTCACAAAATGAATCTACATATCTTTGGAACCAAGCATTGATTTAGAGAGATCACCAATAAATAATGCCAGATATGTGGTTTAAAAAGCGCTCTTTTTAATTCAGAATTGTATAAGCACTAGGCATGTAGAGTTCTTTACAACTAAAAGAAAAAATAGCTAAGTCAGGGAAATTATATTCTCCTTTGTTTCTCTTCTAGGAATTATTTTGGTCTGCAATCAATCCTTCTGAAGAATCTTTCACATCTTCACTTTTGTGCAGTATGTTAAGTATGAACAAAATGATAGTGTATGTCAGTCAAATGTAATCCTTATATTAAAACCTGATTATTAATGCAGAAGCTCATGGGAAGTCAGGTTAATCTGAATAATATATTATTTCTCTTAGTTCACAATCTATCATTTCACAAACCATGGTTAATAGAATGACAAAAATAAAAAGCTTTGTTTAAATGAAAATGCATAATATATTCTTCATCTGATTTATATCTTATTGTGTTAGTAGGCTAACATAGCTAGTCTGTGAATGTGATACAAAGAAGATGATACATTTCTTTGTTTTAAAAATCTTAAGTATTCCTGCTAAACAGTGAGTTTCCAAAGGCTTGCTATTATTTAAAATATTGCTTCCTATTCTATTAACTTATGAAACAAATATTTTAAAGTTCAAAGGATTCAAAAAAGGTAGTTAAAAGAAGAGATCTATGCATTAAAAAATCCCAATTTCTATTTTTTAATATTAAAAACATTCCTTTTAAATATCTTTTTTCCAATTTTTATTTTAAGTTCAGGGGTACCTGTGCAGGATATGCAGGTTTGTTACATAGGTAAATGTGTGCCACGGTGGTTTGCTGTACAGACAGTCACATCACCTAGGTGTTAAGCGCAGCATCCATTAGCTATTCTTCCTGACCCTCTTCCTCCTCCCATCCCCCATCCTCCAACAGGCCCCCAGTATGTGTTGTTCCCCACTATGTGTTCATGTGTTCTCATCATTCAGTTCCCACTTATAAGTGAGAACATTTGGTTTTCTGTTCCTGCGTTAGTTTGCTGAGGATAATGGCTTCCAGCTCCATCCATGTCCCTGCAAAGAACATGATCTCATTCCTTTTTATGGCTGCACAGTATTCCATGGTATATATGTAACCACATTTTCTTTATCTAGTCTATCATTGTTGGACATATAGGTTGATTACAAATCTTTGCTATTATGAATAAAGCTGCAGTGAACATATACACACATGTATCTTTATAACAGAATGATCTATTCCTTTGGGTATATATACGCAGTAATGAGATTACTGGGTGAAGTGATATTTCTGCCTCTAGGTCTTTGAGGAATCACCACACTGTCTACCACAACAGTTGAACTAATTTACACTCCCACCAACAGTGTAAAAGTATTCCTTTTTCTCCACAACCTCGCCAGTATCTGTTGTTTCCTGACTTTTTAATGATAACCATTCTGACATGCATAAGATGGTATCTCATTATGGTTCTGATTTCCATTTCTCTAATGATCAGTAATGTTGAGCTTTTTTACATATGTTTATTGGGCACATGCATGTCTTTTTTTTTTTTCTTTTCTTTTCTTTTTGAGACGGAGTCTTGCTGTGTTGTCCAGGCTGGAGTGCAGTGGCACAATCTCAGCTCACTGCAAGCTCCGCCTCCCAGGTTCACGCCATTCTCCTGCCTCAGTCTCCCCAGTAGCTGGGACTACAGGTGCCTGCCACCATGCCAGCTAATTTTTGTATTGTTAGTAGAGACAGGGTTTCACTGGGTTAGCCAGGATAGTCTCTATCTCCTGACCTCATGATCCGCCTGCCACGGCCTCCCAAAGTGCTGGAAGTGAGCCATCGCACCCAGCTGCATGTCTTCTTTTGAGAAGGGTCTGTTCATGTCCTTTGCCCACTTTTTAATGAGCTTGTTTGTTTTTTTCTTGTAAATTTATTTAAGTACTTTGTCAATGCTGGATGTTAGCTCTTTGTCAGATGGGTAGTTTGCAAAAATTTTCTCCTATTCTATAGGTTGTCTGTTCACTCTGATGATAGTTTCTTTTGCTGTGCATAAGCTCTTTAGTTTAATTAGATCCCATTTGTCAATCTTTGCTTTTGTTGCAATTGCTTTTGGCATTTTCTTTACGAAATCTTTGCCCATGCCTATGTCCTAAATGGTATTGCCTAGTTTTTCTTCTAGGGTTTTTATAAATTTGGGTTTTACAATTAAGTCTTGAATCCATCTTGAGTTGATTTTTGTATATGGTGTAAGAAAAGGGTCCAGTTTCAATTTTCTCCATATGGTTAGCCAGTTAGTTCTCCTAGCATCATTTGTTAAACAGGAAATCCTTTCCCTGTTGCTTGTTTTTGTCAAGTTTGTTGAAGATCGGCTGGTAGTAGGTCTGCAGTCTTATTTCTGGGTTCTCTATTCTCTTCCATTGGTCTGTGTGTCTGTTCTTGTACCAGTACCATGCTGTTTTGTTACTGTAGTCTTGTAGCATATTTTGCAGCCAGGTAGCATGATGCCTCCAGCTTTGTTCTTTTTGCTTAGGATTGTCTTGGCTATTTGGTCTCTTTTTGGGTTCCATGTGACCTTTAAAACACCTTTTTTTCTAATTCTGTGAAGAATGTCAATGATAGTTTAATGGGAATAGCATTGAATCTATAAATTGCTTTGGGCAGTGTGGCCATTTTCATACTGATTCTTCCTATCCATGAGCATGAAATGTTTTTCCATTTGTTTGTGTCATTTCTGATTTCTTTGAGCAGTAGTTTGTAATTCTCCTTGAAGAGGTCTTTTGCATCCATTGTTAGCTGCATTCCTAGGTATTTTATTCTTTTTGTGGCAATTTTGAATGGGCATTCATTCATGATCTGGCTATCTGCTTGCCTGCTGGTGCCTAAGAATGCTTGTGATTTTTGCACATTGATTTTGTATCCTGAGACTTTGTTGAAGTTGTTTATCAGCTTAAGAAGCTTTTGGGCTGACACAATGGGGTTTTCTAAATATAGGATCATGTTACCTGCAAACAGAGAGAGTGTGACTTCCTCTCTTCCAATCGAATACTCTTTATTTTTCTCTTTTGTCTGATTGCCTGGTCAGAACTTCCAACACTATGTTCAACAGGCATGGTGAAAGAGGGCATCCTTGTCTTGCACTAGTTTTCAAGGGTAATGCTTCCAACTTCTACCCATTCAATAAGATATTGACTGTGGGTTTGTCATACAAGGCTCTTATTATTTTGAGACATGTTCCTTCAATACCTAGTTTATTGAGATTTTTTTAACATGAGAGGATGTTGAATTTTATTGAAGCTATTTTATGCATCTTTTGAGATGATCATGTAGTTTATGTGATGAATCACATTTACTGATTTGCATATGTTGAACCAACCTTGAATCCCTGGGATGAAGCCTGTTATTTGTTCTCAGAAAATAAAAATTTGATTTATTACATTATTATTTGCTTATCCTAGTGCGAAAGATGTCACTTGCCTGGACGATTCCAAATCTCTAGCTTGCTATGGTTCAAACATCCTGACTTATATAGGGATGGGAACCTAGTCTCTTGTCAAGAGAGTGAGGAGTGGTGTGAAGATTTAAGTTTCTCAAAACCTCTGGTTTTTGATGTCTCCAGCTTTGTTCTTTTTGCTTAGGATTGTCTTGGCTATTTGGTCTCTTTTTGGGTTCCATATTTGATCACGGTGGATAAGTTTTTTTACATGCTTCTGGATTCAGTTTGCCAGTATTTTATTGAGGGTTTTTGCATTGATGTTTATCAAGGATATTGGCCTGAAGATTTCTTTTTTTGTTGTATCACTCCCAGGTTTTGGTATCAGGATAATGCTGATGTCATAGAACGAGTTAGGAAGGAGTCCCTCCTTTTCAATTCTTTGGAATAGTTTCAGTATAAATGGTACCAATTCTTCTTTGTGCCTCTGGTAGAATTTGGTTGTGAATCCATCTGGTTCTGGACTTTTTTTTGGTTAGTCAGCTATTTATTACTGCCTCAATTTCAGGACTTATTATTGGTCTATTCAGGGATTCAAGTTCTTCCTGGTTCAGTTATCAGGTTGGGAGTATGTGTTCAGAAGTTCATCAGTTTCTTCTAGATTTTCTAGTTTATGTGCATAGAGGTGTTGATAGTATTCTCTGATGGTTGTTTGTATTTCTGTGGGGCCATTGATGATAGCCCTCTTATCACTTCTGATTGTGTTTCTTTGAATCTTCTTTTTTCATCAGTCTTGCAGCAGTCTATTTTAATTTTTTCACAAAACCAGCTCCTGGATTTGATTTTTTTATGTGTTTTTTTGTGTCTCTAGCTCCTTCAGTTCAGTTCTGATCTTGCTTATTTCTTGTGTTCTGCTAGCTTTGGGGTTTGTTTGCTCTTGGTTCTCTAGTTCCTTCAGTTGAAATGTTAGGCTATTAACCTGACATCTTTCTAGCTTTTTGATGTGGGCATTTAGTGCTGTAAATTTTCCTCTTAACACTGCTTTCACTGTATCTCAGAGATTCTGGTTCATTTTTCTTCATTCTCATTAGTTTCAAAGAACTTCTTGTTTTCTGCCTTAATTTCATTATTTACTGAAGAATCATTCAGGAGCAGGTTGTTCAATTTCCATGTAGATGTGTGGTTTTGAGTGAATTTCTTAATCTTGAGTTCCAATTTGATTGCATGGTGGTCTGAGAGACTGTTTATGATTTCAGTTCTTTTGCATTTGCTGAGGAGTGCTTTACTTCTGATTATGTGGTCAACTTTAGAGTAAGTGCCATGTGGCAATAAGAAGAATACATATTCTGTTGTTTTTAGGTAAACAGTTCTGTAGATATCTCTCGGGTCCACTTGACCCAGGACTGAATTCAGATCCATAATATCTTTGTTAATTTTCTATCTGAATGATCTGTCTAATATTGTCAGTGGGGTGGTAAAGTCTCCCACTATTATTGTGTGGGAGTCTAAGTTTCTTTGTAGGTCTCTAAGAACTTGCTTTATGAATCTGGGTGCTCCTGTATTGGGTACATATATACTCAGGATAGTTAGCTCTTCTTGTTGAATTGAACACTATACCATTATGTAACATCCTTATTTTTTTTTTAATCTTTGTTGGATTAAAGTCTATTTTCTCAGAATCTAGGATTGCAACCCCTGCTTTTTTCTGTTTTCCATTTGTTTGGTAAATTTTCCTCCATCCCTTTATTTTGAGCCTATGTATATCTTTGCATGTGAGATGGATCTCTTAAAGACAACATACCGATAGGTCTTGGTTCTTTATCCAGCTTGCCATTCTGTCTTTTAATTGGGGCATTTAGCCCATTTACATTTATGGTCGGTGTTTTTATGTGTAGATTTGATCTTGTCATCATGATGCTAGCTGGTTATTTTGCAGACTTGAAAAATACGGAATGCTTACAAATTTGTGTGTCATCCTTGTGCAGGGGCCATGTGAATCATCTCTATGTTGTTCCAATTTTAGTATATGTGCCACCGAAGTGAGCACCCAATTTCAATTCTATTCTCTTTATTCTTAGAAAATAAAAATTTGAATTATTATATTATTATTTGCTTATCCTAGTGTGAAAGATGTCACTTGCCTGGATGATTCCAAATCCTCTAGCTTGCTATGGTTCAAACATCCTGCCTTATATAGGGATGGGAACCTAGTTTCTTGTCAAGAGAGTGGGGAGTGCTGTGAAAATTTAAGTTTCTCAAAACCTCTAGTTACAGTAGTCTTCTGTTTCCTCTGAATCCTTGATCCATGCTTTCATTTCACCACCTGCTGATTCTGCCCTTGCTTATGTGGAAATAGGCATGTCCTCCACTCACAGTGCTGAAAGTCTCCCCCAGTCAAGGCTGTGATTGTAGTAAACTTCATGGAGAGTTTGGGAGGAAGGCAAGGGGAAGATTACAACATAGCATGTATAGCAAACAGCTTGAAATTATTTATTAGATATCCCTATTTTTAAAGAATCTTTGCATTGAAATGACTGGGAAATTCTATTTCTTATTTCTCTGAAGCTCCAGCTTCCTGCCAAGTTGCTAACTAGCTTTATTTCCTCTGACCTGGCCCCATCTCCTCTCTGAGAAGGTTACCTTGCCTGTCTAAGGTTCTGTTTGCTTCTTTCACAGAATAAAACTGGGGCTATTCACATAGCCTCCATTCATAAAGACGTTGCTGCGATGCAGTTGGGGGACCTGGGGATTATTTTCCAAATCAAACACACCCTTTAAGGTGCACTGGTGTTCAGCAAAGACAATTATTTCCCAGAGACCAATTCTGCAGTTATCAGCTTTTGGTTCTTTTCCCTCCTCGTTAGGTAGAAATGTGGGAACTGAAGATTTAGAATTTTGCGTGAGGTGAAAGGGAGATGTGAATAAAGAAAATTTGGAAATATTATCAAACTTCAGATTTAGAATAGGATCCAATCATTTTCTGTTACAGGCAAGGAAACTGAGGCCTAGAGAGATTAGGAGCCTTGCTGGAGGTTACAAAGCACTTTCAAGCAGAAATTGTATACAAGAGTCTTATCTAGGGCTGTTTCCATGATCTCACAAAACGTAATTTCTCAGAATCCAAAGAGTATTTCAACTCTGTACATTTAATTCTCAACTGTGTTGCCAGCAAAAGTCCCACAGGAAAGGATACAGGCATACAGCAGGGGAGGCCTGCAGGACACCTAAATCATATTATCTCAGATATGCTAGCATGGTCACTATCCACATTTTACTGCTATGTTAACCATGCATGTATAATTAACTTCCTAATTTCTGGGCATGATAATAATGTTATGGAAGGCAGTTTTCACATGCTTTTACTAAAATTCTTTGAAATCGCCATCAGAGATAAAATACCAAACTGAAGCCTTCTTGTCATGACCCATAAGAAAATGAATTGGTTAATTTCCTAATGTTCCTAGGAAAACCAAGAGTGTGGGAGAGGCTGGGGCAAGAGACGGAGAGAGAGAAAGAGAGTAAGATGGTTGCAGTAGATGAAGATGCAAATGGAAAATGCTAAAAGTGAGTCATGTTGCTGATATATACAAATGTTAATCTTTTAAGAGAAGCATTTAACATTATCATCCACTGGCAGAAATTAAATACCTTCTATAATAAATTAGATTTCTGACACTTTTGCCTTAAATTTGCTATAACAAATATCTTTTACAAAGTTTACAAATGTTAAGAAAATAGGAGTAATAAACTTAGGAGAGTTGACTGAAATAAGTAACTGAAAAAAGCATGCAAGATAAAGAGAAAAATATATCCAAACGACTTCTGTTCACAGAAAGAAAGAGTCTTCAGCGGAATTCAGACATTTAGCAGCAAAGTTGGCTGTAAACATTTTCCCAAACAGTCAACAGGACAAAGAAAATGCTCCTGTGAGAACAGTAACCAGATCTTAAGGCTCTGGTCTTTGATGTTTGAAGTATTTCCCCAGAACTGCCACAATCTTCTTTCTCTCCTACCCCACTGGAAGATCACAAAAGTACATTCTTATTCATTCCCTCTTTCTGTTATCCTGCCAAAAATACACAGTCACTGATAAAGCTCACCAATGATTCATTACATACCATCATCCTAAGGTTTCCAGTATAAATGCCATTTTTAATGAGCCTCTTTTGTTTCATCAATGCTAACAGACATTTAATAGCAATGATGGGTGCCAAATGATTCTTACCGTATCATTCTATTGAAATCCAGATGTTTCTGTACAGACAGAAACAAAGGCACCAGCCCCCAGGTTCTTTTCCTACATTCTCATTTCCTCAGCAGTTGGCTGAGCTTGGATTCATTTGAAAGTAGGAATAGTGGAATGTAACTATTCTTTTTATATTTCCCGTTTTCTCTATAGATTAATTCGATTTTCTTTATTCTTCCATTCTTTACTGATTAAGAAACATGAAATAAAGAATGAGAAAAAGAAGAAGAGAGAGAAAAGATAAAAAGAGGAGAAAGGTCTGGTAAATTAAAATTTAGGTTGAGAATCTATTTTTATTTTTAAATATCTTAATGTAGAATAAACAACCATAAATACATTAAAATAACGCACACTTTTGAAACCCTGTAGAAAGAAGCCGGAACCTGGGCTTGTCTTGTGGAGGAACTTTAAGCTTCTGGGAGCCTCTATCTGCTACAATGATGGCCCTTTCCAAACCTATCCACTCTGAGACTTGATTAGAATCCCCAGATCTGCCCCTGGGTTATGCATCTGGGTTGCATGGGTAAAATGGTCCCAGAGAAGTATTGCTCCCACTACCTCATAAGATGTCAATCCCCAAATAAACCAAGTAGCCAGAAGCAAAGACCATGACAAAGTTGTCTAGAGCAGCACGCAGAGAGTAAGAAAGGTACTATAAACTAGAATTCCACTTTACCCAGGCATTGTCTTAGAAATGAACACCTGTTATATTTCTTTGGTGTGAGGTCCCAGGAGAAAATTTTGGTCATTTCAGAGCAGCCTTCTGTCATTGTTTGGCAACTCAGTAGAGAGACAACAATCAGAGTAAAGAGAGAATAAGGGTGCAACAGCATCAATCCTCTCCCACATCTGTGCTATATTTGTAATTTCCTATATACATTAAAGCAATAGGGGGCACCACAAATGTTCTCTAGCCAGACTTCCAGACCCTGTCTTCCAAAGCGAACCTCCGGGAGCTGAGGCATAAAATAACACAGAAATAGTCAAATGGCATCAGTCACTAAGACCTTTTGATTTTGCCGCTTTAAATATAACTCCAACTTGCTCTCACCTCCCTCTCTTTTTCCCTGCCAGTGACCCAATTCAGAACCTCTTCACTTCTCTAGTCTCTACTTCTAACAACCCTTTAAAACACTAGGCAGTAAGACAGTGATAAGAAATGTAAGTGCTCCTTCCTCTTGCTTTAGAGGTATGTAGTCTGGATCTTTTCATGCTGTATTAAAGGGTAGGGGTTGCTAGAGACCAAATTTTGCCTCTTCCAGAAATGCTCCATAACTATGCTAGTTCTTAGGTGAATTCTCTGCCTCTGCCACAGTTCTATGTAGTCAATAGAATGCCAGGCTAAGATTCATAATACCTTGCTCTGCCATCACGTCTGTGACCTCAAGCTTCTCTTTCAATGGTCCTATGAAAGGAGTGATTCAACATGAAATAGGTTGTCTCAGGCACCGTTACTAGAAATCTTATTTCATGACTGACTGCTTGCCACATTAGTACATCATGTTTGATAGGTTCAATTCTGAATTTATGATTTTTATCTTCTACTTCTTTATTCAACCAAACCAATTCTCCTTCTTGTACTCCTTACTGTGGGAAAGACATAACCTTCCACCAGAAACCTGAGGACTTCCTCAACTCCTTACACTCCACATGTAATCAGTCACTAAGTTTAAAAATATTCCGCTAGTTGGTCCCCCCTTCCCAAGCCCACTTCTAATGCAGTAAAAACTCACCATCACTCCCTTTAACTGCAGACTGGCTCTCCCTGGCTTCCAGTCTTGCTCTTACACCAATGTATTCCTCACCCTACTGGCTGATTGCGGTTTTTACAATAAAAACCTGATAATGACTGGGCGCAGTGGTTCATGCCTGTAATCCCAGCACTTTGGGAGGCCGAGGCGGGTGGATCACCTGAGGTCAGGAGTTCGAGACCAGCCTGACCAACATGGAGATACCCCAGCTCTAGTAAAAATACAAAATTAGCTGGGCACAGTGGCACATGCCTTTAATCCCAGCTACTAGGGAGGATGAGGCAGGAGAATTGCTTGAACCCAGGAGGCGGAGGTTGCAGTGAGCCGAGATTGGGCCATTGCACTCCAGCCTGGGCAACAAGAGCAAAACTCCGTCTAAAAACAAAGAAACCAAAAAAAAAAAAAAAAAAAAAAAAACCTGACAATTCATTCTTAGAACCCTTTAGTTACTTTTCAGTGATACAAAATAAAATCTTCACTCTTAGCTTGCTTTAGATCTTGCCGCTCCTAACTTTTCCAGACTAGTCTCCAGTTCCTCCCATTAAGGCAGCAGTAGTCAATCCTGCTCCATCAACACCATTCCCTGTTGAGCCTGTGACCCAGCCTATTTTGCCTCTGGCCTGAGATCACCTTTTTCACTTTAGTTTCTTATTCAAGACACTGGAGTTTCAAACTGTGTCGGTTTTTTTGAACTTCTTTCACTGTGTTATTGCGGCACCAGTGCACACCTCTAACACGGCACTAATAACAATAGGTTTGTTGACATGTCACCTCCTCCTCCAGAACGTAAGCTATTCTCAGTAAACTTTTTATGCCCAATGCCCACAATGGCTTAGAGCATAATAGGGTTTCTTAGGCATTTAATAAGTGCTAATTGAATAAATTTGGTTAAAGAGGTTTTTGTATGAGAAATATCCAGGGGAGTTGAAAAATACGACCTCCAAAGTCCTTTCCAACTTAGATTTTCATTTGAGGATATCAGTCCCTTTCATGTTTTTGAATATCACATCTATGTATGACTATGTATACATATGTATATGTATACATGTATGACTACGTATGATTCCCAGAGCCATAATTTCAAAGCAATCTGAGCTTTCGACTAAAATATCCATCTGCCTGTTACGTAGCTTCACTTACTAAGTTGGCATCTCAAATTCAATACGTCCAAAATTAACTTAGTTTCCCACACAACTTGTTCTACGTTAGCAGTTTTTTGTATTTGTTAATGACACCACTGTCCTTTTAGGGGCTGCTGTTAAAAACATCCTAGATGGCCACTCTCTTCTCTCTAAAATAAATAACTGCGTAGACCTCTGCATTCCTCTTTTTGTCGTTCCACAGGCTTACAGTCTTCATCAAACTGCTTGTGACTCTAATTATCACTTACTTCATTCTGACTTGCATGCTATATTTCCATCTCTGTTCCACATCTCAAGATTTCTGTAGCAACGTGTGCAAATAGATACCAGGTGCTCAACAACTCCTTGTAGAATGTTTGAATGAAGGTTAGGATGTTAGGTTTAAATTGCCTTTGAGGCACGGATCCTGTTTTACACTTTTTTGTTCCTCACCCCCCGCCATAAAAAGGGCAGAGAAAACCGGGAACACATATATTAAAAACTGAATACTGCATCAATTATTGTAACTCGGAGCTGTTGCAACAACTGGCGGCAATTTTAACAAAACAAACCACGCTCTGCCATTAAAAAAAAAAAAAAAAAAAAAAAATTAAAGTCCCCTTAGACTCAGTTCCCAGCTAAAACAATCCAGGATCCAGGTTTCCCACCCCCTTCCAGTGGTCTGATGTGCGGCGGAGGAGCGAGGAGCAAGGAGCAAGCTGGGCCTGAGGAGCAGGGAGCGCGGGATGGGGGACGTCCCGGAAGTCACTGACTAGCTAGCTGCCGCCTCTGCGGGATCAGTTTGGGCTGCGGTCCCAACAATAACTGGCGCCCGGGCAGGGCGGGGGCCGCGGGGATCCGAAGCTTGAGGGCGGGACCCGGATTGGAGGAGGCGGGTGGGACGCCTCCAAAGGCCGAAGGGGATTGGAAGAGGGAGATAAGGGGCGGTGGAGCTCGAGGGGTGGGCCGGAGAACTAGCGGGTCGACCGAGGAGCGAGCATGCTGATTGGGTTTCGTGGAAGGAGACGGACCAGAGCTGGCCGAGGATTGGCCGCGGCGCCGAGGGGGCGTGGTCGGCGCGAGCGAGAGGGAGCGCGAGGGAGCGCGAAGGAGCGGGTGGCGGGCCTGCCTGCCAGCTAGCCAGAGCCGCGGGCGAGCGCGGCGAGCGGGGATCCTGGTGAGGAGCGCTGCGCGGGAGGCGCGTCCCCCAGCTCCGCCGCGGCCGCCCTCCGCCGCTCGAGCGCTCCGCTTCCTTCCCTCCCCTCCCCTGCGCTCCGGCCTGGGGTCTCGGCGCGGGGAGCGGAGGGAAGGGACGAAGGAGGAGGAGGTGAAAGCGGGGTGAGGGGCGGAAGGGTCCCGGCGCGGGGTGAGGCGAGGGCTGCCTCTCGTTCTCCCGCCGCTGCCGCCGTCTCCTGGTCGGGTGCCGCGGCCCGAGGCGCGCGGGGCTCCCGGGGCGCCCGCACTATGCAGGCGGACTGCCGGCTGCCGCGATGGCGAGCCGGGCGGTGGTGAGAGCCAGGCGCTGCCCGCAGTGTCCCCAAGTCCGGGCCGCGGCCGCCGCCCCCGCCTGGGCCGCGCTCCCCCTCTCCCGCTCCCTCCCTCCCTGCTCCAACTCCTCCTCCTCCTCCATGCCTCTGTTCCTCCTGCTCTTACTTGTCCTGCTCCTGCTGCTCGACGACGCTGGAGCCCAGCAAGGTGAGTGGTCCCAGGGGAGTGAGCGGCGGGGCAGCCCCCGTCGGGGCGCCGGGTCTCTTGGCCCCTGAACGAATCTGCAGACGCTGCAGGGAGGCGCGGTGCGCTTTAGTGCGTGGCCAGACCTGGCTGGGTACTCACAGGGTTGAGTTGCAAAGGCAGGCTCTTGCCCCTCTGTCCCCCAAGTTGGCGCGGCTTTACTTTTTGGCAAGGCCATTTATTTCTCTGAAAGGGGGACGTGAGACCCTGCTATGAAAGCCTCGTTGATATTAGATCCTTCTGTGGAAAATTTTGGGGAGGAAAAAGAACCTTTGGAGATAATGACCCCTAAAGTTAAGCTGCACGGATGGATGGACACTGTAGGAAGGCAGGTTAATTAAACAGCATCTTAAACCTATTAAAGGTAAGTGGTGGTAATTATCTTTGTGAAAGAGCTCGGGTTCTGAAGCAAATGGAATAGTTTCTGCTTATCTCTGAGTCTTGGATTCAGAACATGTTCTTTACAATCCGTTATTGAGGCTGGTGGTCTAGACTGCCTTGGTCAAACACTGGGTCTGACCCAACGCTATGCTAATTTGCCCAAGTGAAGCTTTCCGCATTAAAAAGGTAAGCCTTCCCAGAAAGTGACAAAACTTTTTTTTTTCCACCTACAATCCTTGAAAAACCTGTTCCAGAAACAAGCGAAACTGTTTATTAAATAATTATCATAATGGAAAGAGAATGCGGGATGATTTCGTTTCCCCTTGAGTACTATTTTCCGGTAGCGTAGCACAGTTTTTTGAATCAGTTTGGCATCAGTTTTTGAACAGATTTTTCCATTGCATTTTCCATTTTATTGCAGTGGGAAGGATAAGGATTGGATTGTTACTTATTGCTAGGAAGAGAGTTTTTTGAAAAGAAAATTGTTCTCTACCTTTAAGCCCAGCTTTATGTTGCTTTCATGGTTTTCAGTAAAGTATGGAATCATGGCCTGTCATTGAGAAGATGCCGAACCTTGACAGGCATGTGGAAATATAATCTCTCTAACTATAAGGAAAAAATGTATTTGGCGTACCGACCCCTTAGATCGAGACACATTTCTGTATAGAGTAACTCAAAATTAAATGTTTAGCATTTAGGTTTTCGTTAGATCGTCTTCTAAATTGAACATCATCAGCATTTAATATATTGAAGTATGAAATCCTTCTCTCCATTCTAGAGATGTATTTCCCTCCTGGTAGCGGGGAAAACAGGCTTATATATGGCTAACACTTAGGGCTTACTTTGTGGCGGGCACGACTAGACTAAGTGGTTTGTGTTTATTAACTCCTTGAATCTTCACTACAGCCAGCTGAGATAGTTACTGTTATCCCAGTTCAAACGTAAGGAGATTGAGACACAAAGAATATAAGGTACCTTGATGCAGGAAGACATAATCCATAGGCAGAGTACTCTGTTTTGCTTGTTTCTGGATCTGATAGTGTTTGTATCATGTTATTAAAAAAATCTTGGGACAGTATAGAATCAGTTACATGTCTCCCTTCCAAATGAGGGATTGCCTTGTTTTTAGAAAAGGCCAGTCTACCGGCCTAATCCCAGCACTTTGGGAGGCTGAGGCGGGCGGATCACGAGGTCAGAAGATCGAGACCATCCTGACCAACATGGTGAAACCCCGTCCCTACTAAAATACAAAAAACTAGCTGGGCGTGGTGGTGCACGCCTGTAGTCCCAGCTACTCAGGAGGCTGAGGCAGGGGAATCGCTTGAACCCGGGAGGCAGAGGTTGCAGTGAGCGGAGATAATGCCATTGCACTCCAGCTTGGTGACAGAGCGAAACTCCATCTCAAAAAAAAAAAAAAACCAGTCTAATCAGACATGCAACATTAATTCATTTTTTAAGGTTTAGTTTATTTTACCAGAACATTTTAACAAATACATTTCTCTTTAACAATTTAACAATGTCATCTTATATAAACATCGACATAAATAGAAATGATTCTGATAATTATATGACTTTATTTCCTTTTTAGTTCTGTTCTCCTAAATTGCTTGGGTAAATTTCGCTAAATCATTTAATATTTAATCTCTTTGTACCTCAGTTTTCTGCATCATTAAGATGAGAATGCGTACCTATCTCATAGCTTGATATAAATGAAATGATAGTATGCAGGAATTTTGCAAAGAGAAAAGCTTAAAATAGCTATAAATGATTATCATTAATCTTGATCTTACTAAATTGATAAATTAAGCGTTAATTAGGTATACATCATCTGAAAACTCAGGAATTATTTGAGATTTGAATTTCCTCATTTTTAAAAATTAAATTTTTTACCCAAAGGACCCTAAAGCAGTCTGTGGCGGAATTCCTTTTAAGCCAGTCTTCCCTGTCTAACAGATGTTCTTTTGGGTCTACTGATACTCCCTCACATAACCTGAAAAGATGTCTGTTTAAAACACCTTTAGAATTTTTCATAATGGGGATTTGTACAAGTAGTAATGTTCAGCTACAAGATAGAGTTTTTACTCTATAAGAAGTCTTAAGACTGGAAGGAAATAAACTGTTGACAGTTGTTGTCTTTTGGTGGTAAAATTGGGGGACATTTCTTTATATTTTTCTACATTTTCTGTAATTTGCATATAGTCAGAATAAAAACTAAACTGCAAAAAAGGTTTCTTTGATAGATTTTTTTTCTTCATTTAACAACTGAAGGTAGAAATGCATCTAGTATATATGTTGAGGTAGAAATGTGCTTCAGTGTCTTTTTTCTTTCTGACATCATTTGAATAGCAGAATATATTACCTTCATTCCAATTAATGTCATACATAACTATTCCTCAATAGATTTTCTTCTCACAATGACCTTTCTTTTTATTTGGCTCCGAATAAAATGTATCACTAGTTTGAAAACTTACCGACTTTTCACAGCAGATGTCTTCTAACCAGTCCTGTTTCAGTCATAGATTTATAAATATATTGTGTTTGTTTACCTCTGTTTATTATGTTGATGTTTCAGATACGGCTCGTATTTGTGTAGAGTTCTAAGTTGGATATCAAGAAGTTGGTCTTCGAAATCTTTTTTATAGAAAACTTTTTTTTTGTAAAATGTACATCTCTAAAAAATTTAAATCGGTGAAACTTATGCTGGTAGCATATTTACTACTGTATTAAATTTATAGGAAGTTGATGGTCTCCGGTTTCCATTATGACTGTAGGAATTTGGGTTACTTCATCTCAGGGGCTCAGCTTATTTGTGTCCTGGAAGGCTTGCCTACTGTCTCGGTTAGAATGTGACTTGAACATGGTAAAATATCAGAGAATTAATTTTTAAGATCCATTAAGCCTGATTTGTTTAGGCCTATTAATATGTAACATGTTGTGAAGATATTAGTTTTTCTTTTCTAATTTAATCTGTGAAACAAATCAGGTTCATTCTTAAAAAGGATGTTTCAGTTATCTGATCATATTTGGAACCAATATGTGAAAAAGTTTATATTCTGTCAAGGAATGCCTTTATTTGCTTGTGATGCAGGGAAATATTTTTGAACAATATTTGTGAGTTGTCAGAAAATAAAAACTTATTTCTCTCTGCAAATAAAACATTAGTAATTATTTTTCACATTGACATTAGGTAAATTTAGAAATTTCCGTTGCCTTTTCTTTGATAAACATCAGGGCTCTTATGCAGTTTTGTTCAGAAGCAAATAAATCAAAGCATCCTTTTCTGCTATATTTCTAATTAGTTTTACAAAATGAAAATTAGAAACAGCACACATTCCACACGTGTGAATGATCAGATTTAAACACCACGTTTTTGAAACTTGTAAATGAAAAATTGATTGTAAGATTGCAGGTAAATTATAGGTAGATTTCTCAGTGTCAGAAACCAAAAGAACACATTATTTTCCCTGGGGATAGTTGATAATTCCATTTGAACATCTGAACTTCATTTTAAAGACAAACATGAAAAAATATCTTAAAATGGTGGAATTGGCATAAGTAAAATACCAGTACTAGAATTAAAATGACAAATGAATTAATTTCCAAAATTTAATCAGATCATGTATGTGAGAAAGGGCTAGATTTACATAGGAGTAGAATTTGAATTTAGGACTACACTTCTCAAAGTGACACTGGGAGGTGAAACTTAGGTAGTAATGTTGGACATTAATTGAATTCATACAAGTAGACAGTTTCTGCTTCCAGTTCTTGATTAGTTGGAAGGATATGGAATGATGACCTAACAGTAGAAGGATTGGGAAAAGCTTCATAAAGATAGTGATTTTGCTAAGTGTGATTGTGGAAATATGAATTGAGACAATTTGGCAATTTTTCTGATGTGGCTTCTGGATTCAATTTTCTTTATAACAACCTTATGGCCGTAGCACTTTGTGTTTATTTTAAAATATTGTATAGATAATGATTATCACTCACAACTAAAAACGTAGATGATTATCCACAGTTCCATCTTCTAATCCATCAACTTGTAATTTTTAATTTTCCTTTCTATTATTTATTCACATACCTGCATAATCTTATGTAGTTGTAATTTTAATAGTGTGTTTATGTAAAATTAATTTATAGGCTAATTTAGCACATGTAAGCATACCTACGGAATACAGTAAGACAAAAATTTCAAAATGCAAAATCTTATAAGACATTCAGTATTTATGAAGTAATTACTGTATTGTTCAGAGCTGTTATTGTATTTAATTGAATTCTTCATTCTGGAGAAAAATCTCTGAGAAGGTATTTCAGTTCAAAATGTTGTTTAGAGACAAATATCATGCTAATTTTTCAGTTCATTATTTGAGTTAAATTAGTATAACCTATGAGGACAGAAAATACAGATATTCAGATAAACTAGTATCCAATGAGTGCCAGTGCAATACCCACTGAAGCTGATGAGATACTGGATGATTTCCAAGGGCTACTAAAACATCGCTTACCAGCTCAACCTGCACCCTGACGGGTGTGTAGTTGAAAGAAAAACTTTGATTCGCTACTTGAATTATGGGAGAATCCCAAGATGCAAGTTCCCTCAACTGCTTTTTAAGGAGAGTGGCCCAGAATTCCCTGCAAGGCTTTTGTTGAGTAGGATGCTTGCAGCCTTGCCTTCAAAACTGAATTGCCTGGGATCAAAGAGAAGATATTAGCACTCTTTATTCAGATATTGGCACTCTCATTCAGAACTATCAGTATGAAGGGGTACCAACTGTGAACTCTCAAGAGAGTGTGCACGTACCTCAGTACAGTCCTGAGACATTCAGAGAAGAGTAAAACATTGTTACTGTCTTCAGAGAACCTACAGTCTATTTGAGAAAGTAATTATCTTCAGGTTGGAATATATATAATAATAACCAAGGAATTCTATCAGAAGATTATGTAAGACAGAGAGACCTCACCACTCCTGGAGAAGCAGGAGATGCCTACTATAATAATAATCAAGGAAGGTTATAAGAAGGTTATATAAGGCAGAAAGAGCTCAGCATTCCTGGAGAAGTAAGAGACGCCTCACTGATAAAGTGGTTTTAGATTGGTAAGCTTTGAAGGGTTGGCAGGTTTCTTGCCCACAAGGAACTGCAGATATTTGAAGAGTAAGATCATAAGATTAGCACATGGGGAGTCAGTGAAGTGGGAGTGTGAAAGTCCACCTTTTTAGAATGAGTAGCAAAACTCATTCTGGTCCTGCTCCACTGTTTGCTTCTTGAACCCATGCCCTGTGTCTGCCCAGTTATTGGAAAAACACTTGTTGGTTAATTCCTGTGGGCCAGTCATGGTACCACATGCTGGGACATTTTCCTCTTGGAGCTGTGTCAATGACTTCCCTAGTGTTGCCAGCAGCCCCTTTATAATCTGTAAGATACCATCCAAACTCCTTTGCATATTATGTATGTAATTTTTTTCACAGTCCGGTCCCTCCCTTTCACTCTGACTCAATCTAATGCCAGCACTTATCACACTGTGTAGTTCAGATATGAGACTGAGCTAATTTTGGTCTTCTAAGATACAATTTCATGTCGTTTTGCCTTGTTCCCTATACTAACCTCTTTATATATGCAGTTTCCTCTACTTGAAATGTCCTTATTTTTCTTGTCTTCTCGGTAAATTCTTGATCAGCCTTCAAAACCCTTCTTGGGTATCCTCCCTTTATGAAGAGTTCTCTAACAGTCCCCACACACTCATCTCCAGATAATACATTCCACACTGTATTCTAAGTATTTATTCCTGCCAGTGGAGAGAATTTTATTCATTTTCTTATTTCTAGTACTTATCATCGTGTCTATCATTTAAATTATGTGAATTAACCCCATTTCTAGAGTTAATCTGCTACCCTGAGCACATTATTTGGTTCCTCCCTGGGCACCGGCATGCACTTCATGCTGTTGTCTTTTGCCTAATCCCCATAATTAGTGGTCAGTTCAAGAGCTAGGAACAGAGCCATGTCTTGACCCTTACTACTTGTTTGCTACCTGGGAAGCCTAACAGTCTTCCCAGCCTTTCCCAGCCCCACCTCTTCCCAGGAGGAAGACCCCTTTGCTGCACACCCTTGACTATGAGAGGAGTCCTTCAAGCTGAAATTCTGAAAATAGACATGGCAACTTCTTAGAAAGCTCTGCTTCCCTCAGATGGGTCATCCTTTAGAGCGGTGACAGCTTAAATCAGTGCCAGCAATTTGGGCAAACTTTCTCCTTTGCACGCTTTTTCAGCTTCTGACTTCAATAGGCATCTCCAATATTATAAAAGTTCCCCTAGTTTTTGTTCTAGTGGTTGGCCTGTCCCCTTTTTCTTGCCAGTGGATATTCCTGGGGAGCATTCAGGTAGCTTCACTAATCTGGTGTAATAGAAAAGTAATGAGAAATGGAAGCTGGAAAGATTGGTGGGGACCGTATTGTGGAGGACATGCCATTGAGGGGCAGACTGAGGAGTTTATAGCTGCGATGTTAGGCCTGACATTAGCCTCAGGTGCTTCCTCTTTCACCTGGTTCACTTGTCTGTCACCAGGTTTGGTTATCTCTTCCCAGCTCAGGCACCCCAGATCCATCATCTCAGCAATGCTCTTTCTCTGGCCTTGGACAGTTCCCAAACTTGGGCCCATGTGATAATCCCCACTGTCTGCTTTCTCTGGTTCTGGATAGCTCATAGTTACAAGAGTAAGTCATGTGGTCATCATGATTAGATCTGCCACAAATTAGGACTGGCTAATCAAGTCGAAAGTGGGGATTACAGACTTCCTCACTTTGTACAGCTGATTTGTACGGCCGAACTCCTGCCCTGCTTCTAATCCTTGCACAGTATGACTCCCTCCTGCCTGAAACCTTGTCCTCTTCCTCTTTATCAGAGCACTGCTTCGTTGCGGAATGTGAGTTTTGTTTTGGTATGCTTTACACTTTTATGGCACTTTCACTTTATATCTGGAAACATGCTCAAAATGCCACTGGCTTTTACATATCTCTTTTTTCGATTGTTTATGGTACCTTATATCTCTGCTTTTTTCAGGGACAAACTTTCTAAACGGTAGACTACATCTGTGCTGTATATTTTCTTAGTGACTGGCATACAGCAGATATTTGTTACATTATTAATTTATTTTTTAAATAAAGTAAATTTTTTATTAAAAATTAAAAAATAAAAAAATTTATTTTTTAATAAAAAAGCAAAGGTTTTGTTTCTGCTTTACTGAAACTGTCATTTAAACTGTCAGATTTTTGTTTGTTTGTTTTGGTTTTTGTTTTAGTTTGAAAACCAAGCAGCTTTGTCTATCTTTATTATTAGTTTTAGTTGTTGTTTTTTTTTTCTTACTACAGTGGTCTTTGAAAATCTGGAGGCTTTGGACTTGGACATACCTGGATTTAAATAATAGCCTTGTTGAATTTGACATCCAGTTACCACTCTAAATGTTTTAAAATATGTAACTCATCTTTCTTTTTAGACTGTAACGAGGGCTGGGATTGAATCTGGGTAGCAAGTAAATTTTTGTTCAATGAATGAATCAATATGTGAAAGAAAATTTTGCTTCAGTTTACTCTGCAGTTAAAATTTCCATTTTTAAATGTTTCCTTTCCACTAAGACTCACTTTTCCATCCCTCTTCCCCTTATCCCCAATTATTGTTCCACCCCTAGCTCAGTGAGAGGAGTCAGAGCATGCAGTAGAGGAATGTGACAGAAAGGCATGACTGTTCACAATGATTTGTCCATTCAGGGGCTCCAGCCCACCCAAACCTTAATATGAGTTTTGTACTCTCCTTTATGACCTTTCCTCTGCCTTTTCAGCCTTCTGCCTATTGATGTGTTTCAATGTTTTTTGATCCCCACCATCTCAGATAATTTTATCTCTTCTCTCCTGACATGCCTTTGTTTCTGCCTACTCTTGGCATCCTAAAAGCCAACTTTATAGGTCTGGATGTGAGGTGGATATTCTGTTGCTTGCATGAAGGAAGAGTGTTTTAGTTAGGACTTTTGAGGGTATAGAGAACAGAAATCTGTATCTGATTAAGGTAGAAGGAGAAAGTATTGGGAGGATTGTGAAGTAACTTACAGAGTTTTGTTAAAGCTGAACCTACCTAAGCCAAGGGGAAAGCAGGAATGCAGCTAGACTTCAGGAACCGAGGACTCAGCTTAATTCTTCTCTCTTGCTTCAGTCTGGCTTTCTCTTTGTGGGAGGAATCATGGCTGCCGGCAATCCCGAAGGCTTGCAGTTTTAACACGGAGAGATTCCGTATTTTCCCTATTGTACAAGGTCCAGTAATTGGAGGAAAGGGTGAGTTGGCCTCACGTTGGCCCAGTGTGATTCAGTACCCACCCTTGGACCAGTCAAATAACCAGGGGGCATGAGGTCATATTAAAACTGTTGGGAAACTGCGGAGCACGTCCCAGAGAAGGATAAGGCGGGGTACTAGATAAACAGAGGCATCCTCTTCTAGGAGAAAGTGTTACATTTATAGAAAGTCCACTGTATTTTGAAGAAGTTCTTATTGAACCTTTACATTTATCTTGGGAGATGGGTGGTGGTATCCTCATCTGTGAGGTAGTCTCGTCCTCACCAGTGTACTGGTTAGGGTATGTAAGCTTATGGAGGTTAAGTGTCCAGGATCTTGAAAACTGGCATGTCTAGAATTTGACTCTCAGTCTGTTGGACTCCAAAGCCTATGTACTTTCTAATGTGTTAGTTGTCTACCATAACATTAGTTTAGGGTTATTTCTCATTCAACAGCATATGCTAGGAGCGTTGTATGTTTTATTTCTGTGTATATGCTTATAAAGGTGAATAGAATGCATTGCCTTTCTAACCAAATTTTACAGCTTGGTATGGTAAACTGACATAAATTTACATAATTAAGCATATTAAGTACAGAAAGATATCATTATTATGGAAATAGGGAGAAACACCAGGAGCTTCAGAAAGGTTTCACAAAGAAAATAACATTGAGTAGGTATTTGCTAGGTGGGTGAAAGGACGAGGGACATTATTCTTGGCAGAGTGCAATGTCAAGTGCGGTGGCACAGAGGTGAGAGCATGCAGCATGTGGGGAGTCACCTATAGTTCAGGACTGTGGAACAAAGAGGTTGTGGGAAAAATGAACAGATGAGACCAGAAAGGGAATCGGGCCAGATTATGATAGACTTTGTATCCTGGCCGAAGTGTTTGAACTTTGTCATATCATCAGTGGAAAACAGTTAAAGGATTTCAAAATAAGGGACCTACGTGACCCAGATAGTGTTTAAGAAACTCTGACTGGTGTGTGGACAGTGGATTAGAGGGAGGAATGATAGAAAGTGGGAAACCTGTTAAAGAACTTTGCAAGGGCCTGCACTTGTTCAGAGGGACTAAATTTAGAACTGCTAAGGAGAGAGAAGTATAAAATATAATGACTAGTTAAATTTGAGAGAGCCAAGAGTCAGTTTAATGTTGAGATTTTTCCTTCTGGAATCTTCTTCCTCTTCCTGCTTTCCACTTCTCTCATTCACCAGGATTTCTGCCTAGGTAACTGCTATTCCTCTCTCTCCCTCCCTCTCCCTCCCTCTCCATGTCTCCTTCCATCTCCCTCTCCCTCTCCTTCCTTCTCCCTCTCCCTCTCTCTCTCTGGCACACACGCACACACACACACATACACACGCACACACTGAAGCACTCATTACTTCCCTTTAGACTTCATCATCCCTGGAATGTCTCTCTGTGTCTTACTCCCTATATTGTAAACTCTGTAAGGACAGGGGCCTTACCTGACATTTTTACTGTTGTTCCTAATACCTAATAGCACACTGCCAGGCGTGTGGAGGTCGTTCATTGAATGCGTAGGACATGTGGAGTTTCAAATTCTTCTGAGCAAAAGTGCTTAATATGTATATAGATAAGATTGAAGACTTTGGAGCTTTCTCCATTTTGTGGTAACTGAAGTCAAGGAGTAGGTGAGATTGCCCACGTAGAATACGGAGTGGGGAAAGAACTCTGAAGAACAGCAACATCAACAGCCTGTAGTAACAAGGTATATACAGTTAAGGTGTCTCCCAGATGCAGTTGGAGGGTTAAAGGAACTCAGACATGGGAGGAGAGATTTAAGAAGGAGGGAGGGGAGATGTGAAGGAAGGGAGAAGGAAGCGAGAGAAGGAAGTGCCAGCAATCCCAGATGCTGTAGAAGGTGACAAAAGATAAGGATGGAAAATTCTCTGTTGGCTTTTGGCAGCTCAGAAACTGACTGCTTTAGTGAAGAGTTTCACTGGATATGTGGATCTGTGTGTTTCCTAGGGCAGCTGTAACAAAGTACCACAAACTTAGATGACTTAAACTTACTGTCTCACAGTTAGGGAGGCTAGAATTCTGACATTAGGGGGTGCAGAGGGCCATTCTCTTTCCTAAGACTCTAGGGTAGGATCCTTCCTTATCTCTTTCTAGCTTTTTGGTGATTGCAACCCTTAGTGTTCTTTGGCTTGTAATGCATCACTCGAGTCTCTGCCTCTGTGGTTACATGTGGTTCTCCCTGCATCTGTGTCTAAAGTTTCCCCCTCTTAGAAAACACCAGTTGTTGGATTAGGGCCTACCCTAAATCCAGAATGACCTCATTTTAACTTGATTACATTTGCAAAATCCAGTTTCCAGATAAGGTCACGTTTGCAGGTACCAAAAATTAGGACTTGAACACAATTCAACCCGCAACAGTCTTGAACGTGAATTGCAGTGCACTGACATTAGAAAAGGAGGCAGAGAAGACATCAAGCATAGGCAACTAAAGAAATCTATGTACAAGAAGGAAAAAGTGAGAAAAACGATGGTAGATGTGGGGTGATGAGGGGACACCACGTGGAAGGAGGTTTTTTGAATTTTTAGTTGTTACCCTTAGTGTTTTAAAGTTTGTAAAACTGCAGATCCAAGGCCCCACCGAAGAGCTACAGTTACAGGTTATAATTTGCAAAAAGAAAGGCAAAATCCATTTCATGCAAATGTAAGATGAACACACCAAATATTTTGTTCAACTCATTCATTAGTGAGGGAATCAGTAAAATGTTAAAACTGTCCACAGAGTATTTGAGAAGCTAGGTGTTGATAGGCAATGTTAGGATATGATTGCTGCATTAGATGGTCAAAACTGATTAATGGCCAACAAGGCCTTAAACTTTTAGGTTATTTTTTTTCAACTATACAGAAATTATATTCATCTTTACCAAACAGCAATCTGTAAGTTAACACGTAACCAAGACTGCAGCCTTTAATCAGCATTAAGTAGCAGGTGGTAATTATTTTGCCCTGTAACTTTGAGTGGCTTTTGCTTTTTATGACATTTAAAGGATGTGCTGCACACTTTTTTTTTTTTTACCCTGTTTCCAAGTTTCAGGTCATCTTTCTGATGTACTTGTTAGAATCCATGGAGGTGGAAATAGGAGCCTGAGAACCTTTAATTAGCCTGTAAATGATTCTAACATTGACTTGACTTTGAGTACCACCAAATAAGAGAAAACTGAGAGACTTTTAGTGCCCATCTGAGGCTGGAACCCATTACTATCTAATGACATTCATCCCCTGGATTTTGTGAGTTTTTTCTCTTTCTATAGCGCTCAACCTAGGGTGGAGCTTTTGCCAGGCAGATAGATGCTCAAGAAGAATACAGTGGCTAGGAAGCAAAGGTACCAGAAAGAGTGTAGTTAATATATTGGACATGAGGCTCAGACTAGGTAGAGAAAGAAATGAGGACAGAATCAGCTTGATAGATGGAGAGAAAAGAGAGAAATCCAGTTCACACAAAGTATGCAGTGGGTGTAAGAGAGCTGAGAGGTCAGGAGACTATAACCAGAAGAGTGAGATGTTAAAGTTTTTAAGATTTCAGAGTTGGGAGTAGTTTCCAGTAATGGCAAAAATAAAGTCCAGGTTGTGATCCTGAGGGTGAGTTACTGAACTGCAGTAGAGGTCATTGGGGAGATTAGTAAGCAATACTTTCTCATAAATTTATACTTTCTACAAGACACTAGAAGCTTTAAAGCTGCTATACATTTAAATTTCCTGAAATAATGTGCCATTGTTCTCTTAACTTTAGCTAGATTGTAGCCAAGTGTACTGGGTCAATAAACAATGGGCAAAAGCTGTTCTGGTCTTTTATGATAATAGTACTCACAGATATTTATTGAGCACATTGTTATGGCTTAGGACCTTGACACCGGTTGTTTTCATATCGTATGTCGTTTAAATCTTAACCTTGGTAGCTCAAATTGTTAATATTCCCATTTTACCCCTGGCAAAACTTTGATATAGCACCAATAAGTAACCTTTTCAAGGTCATAGTGAGTGGTAGATAGGACATTTTAATTCATTGCATGACTCCAGTGTGTTTAACCATTGCATTCTAGGTAGAGTGTGTGCATGGTGGAGTTGAAGAGGATTTATATATAGCTCACATTCCTTCATGTTATTCAGTTTTGTAGATTATCACACATGCAGAGATGAGTTTGAGCTTAAAAAAGAATAAAGCTGGGGGCCATGTCTTTTAAAAAAAAATGTCACAATGACCCTCTTTGGACTCTCAATGCATGTGCATCTTATGCAGTATTTTAAAAATTAAATAAATGATTTATCAAGCCACAAAAAACCATGGAGGAAACTTAAATACATTCTACTAAGTGAAAGCAGCCAATCCGAAAAGGCTACAAACTATATGATTCCAACTGTAAGATGCTCTGGAAAAGGCAAAACTAGGGAGACCCTGAAAAGATCGGTGGTTACCAGGGTTTTGAGGGAGGTAGAGATGAGCAGGTGGAACATGGGATTTTTAGGGCAGTGAAACTACTCTGTATGATACTATAGTGGTGGGTACATGTCACATATTTGTCCAGACCTGTAGAATGTACACGGGGAGTGAACCCTAACATGAACTGTGGACTCAGGGTGATAACGATTTGTCAGTGTAGGTTCATCAATTGTAACAAATGTATCAGTTTAGTCAGGAATGTTAATAATGAAGGAGGCTGTGCAAGTGTAGGGGCAACGGATATATGACAAATATCTGTTCTTTCTATTCAGTTTTATTATGAACCTAAAACTGCTTTAAAAAGTGAAATGTATTTAAAATACTAAGTTTATGTTATATATATTTTACCACAATTTTAAAACTGTAGGGATGGAGAAAGATATATCTTGTGAACACTAAAGACAACTGGAGTCGCTGTAGTTTCAGACAGAACTTCAGAGCAAGAAAATTACCAGGGTTAAAGAGGTCAAAAAAGTGAAATTAGAGTAGTATTTGAATTATCTGAGATTTATAGTGATGCACCTTAACAAACCTCACAATTACAAGGTTGATATGGTGCTTCTGGTCTAAAAATTCACAGTACCAAATAATATATTAAAAACTTTATTGTAACCGAATGAAATCAGATGTATTAGTTAACAGTTGCAACTTGCTCTTAACACTTTTATGTTCCGTAAAAGCTCCATGCTTTCTCATTTTAAGATCTCACAGATGTATTACGTGACCAAAGTGACACCTATTTAGAGCTAGTATAGTCAGACTCACCAGTTCACCAAAAGAAAGACCTTGAAAACTCACTGGAAAAGTTTAAACCTTTGCTCTCCATTTTTGGCATATTTGTGCAAGCATATCTTGCTTTTGTATTTGCTGTTAAAGGAAATAATTTTGGAAATCACAATGTTCATATTATTAAAATTCAGTTTTTTATATATATATAAAAGAACGTAATTAATACAATTTATCAGTAGTGATATGGCTAAAATCTGGAGGGGGCTGGAAAGTCATATGGAATCAGTATCACAAGCATATACTTAAACAAAAAACACACTTGATTTGGAGTTTAATTAGAGTAGCCTTAAAAAGCATGCATTCTTTGTTGCAATAATTCATTGTCATTTAAATATGTTGAATTTTCTTCCTATTTTTTCTAGGGATAAGTAGCTAAAAAAAAAAATTAGTTTTTTTTTCCTGGAATAATATCAAAATTTGTATCTGGCTTAACACATCTGACCTTACACTCTTCAGAGGAAGTGAACACATGTTCTATGAGTAATTCCCTAAATAAATGTGCAGCCAAACAAAGAAGCAGTAAGATCAAATTCCAGTGTTTTTTCTTAGCTGGAATAAAATTAAAATTCAAAAATTAGGTTAATAGGCTTCTACCCTTTTTGATGAGTTATAGTCTGGTGGAGACGATGTCAGGGAGGAAGAGGGGAAAGAACCTGTCAGTGATAGTGCTGATGGAGTTTGGAGAAGGAGAAAGTTAGTGAAGTTGGAGTTGGTGAGAATATATGGATTGGTGCTTTGAACATTGTTTTTTCCAGTAGTAGTTATACTCTTTTTGTCAATTCTGCCTTGTGAGAAGGAGTAATAGTAGGTGGTGTAGCCTAGTCACAGATCATTTTTCTTCCTAGTGTACAAAGCAACTCAGAATTAATAGCAGTCAGGGATGATTACTGTTAGCTCCCTTTCCTCCTAATGTTAAGAGCTCCGACCCAGAAAAAAATATCATTTGAGGCCTATAGACTAATAAAAATAATCTTTTTCTTTAATGTAAAGAAAAATAAAACATTCCGTTTACTTTTTTAAAAATTGGAAAGTCGGAACATAAAACTCTTTAGTATAACTGCTGATCTTTGGGGGAAAACCAGTCTCTTAGTGAAGAGAACAGCATTACCCTTTGGGCCAAATGGAACCCAGCCAAGAACTAAACCAGATCTTTTTTCTGAGATTTTCTAGCTTTGACTCTAAGTCAGCACTTAACCTCAGCACTATTCGCTATTCAGGGTGATCATTCTTTGTTCTGAGGGACTCTCCTGTGCATGATAAGATGTTTTAGCAGCTTTTCTGGCCTCTACCTACTAGATGCCAATAACACCCCTCCCCCTCCAGTTGTGACAACCAAAATTGTCTCAAGACACTGCCAAATAGGAGGTAAAATTGCTCCTGTGGGGGTCCTCTTCCCCTCTGCCCTGCAACCCACCTTTTGAGAATCACTGCTCTAAGTGTATTACAGAATTGGTTGATCAAGAATGTTTTCCCAATTTTAGTTCTACTTTTAAATATTTTGTCGTATTTTAAGTATCTTGGTGGAATAAGCTTTACTTTTAAGAACTGTAAAAATAAACTGGAAACACATTTCTAATTTAGGGGTGAAAATGAGAACGAGGTCTTTCCTTGATTTGCAAATTCAATGTTAAGACCTTTGCATGCCTAGCACAGTGTTTTTCAGATTGCAGTTGGGGACACATTAGGGGGTCATGAAATACTTTAGTGGCTCATGTGCGTGCATGCAAGAATGTATAGGGTCACAATGTAAAAGGTATTTCTTTTGGAATAAACAAAAAACATATGTGTATGCCTAGCCTTCCCTTTCAGACTAGAATATTCTGAACATATGCTTCATAGCAGTAGGTGCTTAGTTAAGCTGTTTATCCAGTCAGGTTAAACTTGTCAAATATTTTTTGAGATACAAAACATTCAAATGTGTTCGTTGCTGAAGATTGGAGACCTGTTGTTAACTTTAGTTTCTGGTGCATATCATCTTGCTTGCAAGAGGAGGGAGCTCGCAACTCCATCACATAGTTTAGAACATTCTTGGCACGTTACGTGTGGACTGTTCCTGCCCTCCCCCTACACAAAGTGATGAAAAAAGACAACTCTGTAATTATTGCCTTCATCAGCATGCATGCAAAAGTCTTGTTTTTCATCAGTTAGTATTTCTTTTGTTAACTTTTGTAGAAATTATCCTTCATGTTGGAAAGGGCAATAAATGTTTTGTGTATTTAGAATCAAACATGAGTATAAGACATCTAAAAATTACTCCTAACACTCTGCTTGTACTCTTTGTAAAAATCATTTTTAAATGACAACCTTGAGTTGAATAATAGCCTACGGGGAATGCCTTAAGTGTGACAGTCTGCCACTACAAAGTCGTAGATTCAGCTGTTAATAGAAAATTCCTGCGTTTCTGAAATTCATCTACACTTTCAATCACCTAAAAAGCTGCCTTTGTTTCTATTTACTAAAAACCATACGTTTATATTTGGAGTTATTTCGTTTATTCGGTGGTTATTTTTTGAAGATTGAACCACCTACAGGAAGAGTGTTTTCATCTTTTCAGTAGTAAGGACATTTCAGACTAGTTTTATAATGTTAGAAACTCTGTCTTAGGGTGGTAGTGTTTTCCTCTGAGGAAAAATGTTAATGATTGTTTAAGAGTAATTTATCTTACAATTCATTTATTTTCACAGTAGATTTTTTTTATATCCCTATGTTTTTAATTTAGCTGATATCCAGCAGAGATATTCGAGGTATTTTCATGCCAGTTTCAGGGGAAATTTGTGTTGGGGTTTTTTTTGTTTTGTTTTGTTTTTTTGTGGACTGTATAACATCCTACATTTTATATTTGCAAGAGACCAGTGGATATATTGCACAAAAATCCACATGTTTGTTACATTCTGCACTTATATATTTTTGTATTACTGAGTTGCTAAGCCTAGTTCTTGTGTGTGAAATGAAAGCAAGTATAGAAGATAGCTAAAATTTAATGTTGATTAAAAACTAAGCTTTGTGTGAGAGATAATTGTTTCGAAAGCCAGGTTTCTAGTACTGACCTTTAAAAGTAGACTAAGGAGCAATACTAATATGGATTCAACAATAAAATTTCTTTATCAGCCAAGGATATGATTTTTAAGTATTGTCATAAGAATTTAGGTACAAAGTTGTTCCATCATTAAAGTTAGTTTTGAGACTAGTTTGAAATTACTTTTTCATAGATTAATGTACAGTTTCCTTATTCAGTTAATAAACATTTATTTAGCATCCACTACTTACTAAATACTATATGAAGTTTTTATTCATAGGCTTTTAAAAGCTTTTGTCTTTTCTAGCAAATATTAGCACTGCATTGTTCTTAAAAATAATCAACATAGTAGAAAGTTCTGTTACAGCCCTCTGTGTCCGTATTGAGTTGGGAACTCAGCAGTGTCACTTTTAACATAGTTCTTGTGTAAGTGTTCTACTATTCCAAAAGGTGATTATAAATAACTCTTTTGAAGGACAAAATGCTATTATTTTAAAAGGATATATTCATCCTCCTACTAGAAAGAGATTTATTTGAATCTCATTGTTACGGAATGCTGAACAGTACAATCAGAGCAGCTGCTGAAACTCCTAAATGAGCATTAATTTTTTCTTCTGGGTACTCAGGGAAAACAAAGCACAAACTTTATGATAAAGAATGCAAATATTTCATTTTTACAAACATGTTGTTATCTAAGTTTCTGTATTTAGCTGCTGAATAAATTTCTGGAGCAAATAATGCTGCTGCCAAGATATAAAGGTCATTTTTTTCTAATCCTTAATTTTACTTCTCCTTAATCTGTAGGGAAAAAAATAAGGTGTGTGAGAGGGACTACTAAAAGGTTAAATTTCAGTAAATATAGAATTAAACTTCGTTATATATTGCTTTAATAATTTCAAGAAAGAGTGCCTTGTAGTCTGTTATCCAGTCAGTAATCTGCATAATCTTTAGTACATAGTGTTTTTTAGAAGTTATTCAGCTTCTCACATTTATGCAGCCAACAGGCATGTGAAAGAAATGCTCATCATCACTGGTCATTAGAGAAATGCAAATCAAAACCATAATGAGATACCATCTTATGCCAGTTAGAATGGTGATCACTGAAAAGTCAGGAAACAGATGCTGGAGAGGATGTGGAGAAATAGGAATGCTATTACACTATTGGTGGGAGTGTAAATTAGTTCAACCATTGTGGAAGACAGTGTGGCAATTCCTCAAGGATCTAGAACTAGAAATATCATTTGACCCTCCAATCCCATTACTGGGCATATACCCAAAGGATAATGAATCATGCTACTAGAAAGAAATATGCACATGTATGTTTATTGCAGCACTATTCACAATAGCAAAGACTTGGAACTAACCCAAGTGTTCATCAGTAATAGACTGGATAAGGAAAACGTGGCACATACACACCATGGAATACTGTGCAGCCAAATAAAAGGATGAGTTCATGTCCTTTGCAGGGACATGGATGAAGCTGGAAACCATCATTCTCAGCAAACTGTCACAAGGACAGAAAACCAAACACTGCATGTTCTCACGCATAAGTGGGAGTTGAACAATGAGAACACATGGACACAGGGAGGGGAACATCACACACTGGGGCCTGTCGGGATGGGGGGCTGAGGAAGGGATAGTCTTAGGAGAAATACCTAATGTAGATGATGGATTGATGGGCGCAGCAAACCAATATGGCACATGTATACCTATGTAACCTGCACATTGTGCACGTGTACCCCAGAACTTGTATAGTTTTTTACAAGTAAAGAAAAAGAGATTATCATTCAGCTTCTCACAGATATTTTAGTTCATGATTTGTAAATCGATGAAACTGATCACATATTTTTATATTTTACATTCACTTTTTGAACAATTACTCTTAAGTTGGTCTTCTTTTGAAGATTGGATTTATTATAATATGTATATGTATATTTAATAACTAATTTATATTTACTTTTATTTGTTCAGAATTGAAATCTCCTTGAACTTATAAATTATATAGGTAACCATTGATTATTTTGACCTAACTTGGCTTCTCTTGGCTCCTGTGAATAGATATACTAAGAACAATGTTAAGTCTTGTGATTTGTTAAAGGATACAAAGTTACAGCTAGATAGGAGGAATCTACCACTGCAGGATGGCTATAGTTAACAAAATTATGTAGTTTCAGGTAGTTTCAGGTGACACAAATGATAAATGTTTGAGATGATGCATTTGCTAATTGCCTTGATCTGATCACTATACATTGTATGTATCAGAACATCACTATGAACCCCATGAGTATGTACAATTATTTGTCCGTTAAAAAAATTAAATAGAAAGTATGGGTGGTATAAAATGTTTGATGTCATACGTATTTTTAAATCTTCACAAAAAATCATTATAGAGGAAGTAAAATATGTGAGAATAATTTATCATTCTTTTCACTTTTTTTTTTTAAAGGTGATGGATGTGGACACACTGTACTAGGCCCTGAGAGTGGAACCCTTACATCCATAAACTACCCACAGACCTATCCCAACAGCACTGTTTGTGAATGGGAGATCCGTGTAAAGATGGGAGAGAGAGTTCGCATCAAATTTGGTGACTTTGACATTGAAGATTCTGATTCTTGTCACTTTAATTACTTGAGAATTTATAATGGAATTGGAGTCAGCAGAACTGAAATAGGTAGGACATTTTTTTGTAAATGTGCCTGTAAATACATCATTGTCTCTATGATGTATTTTTTTGATATTAACATGAAATAACCATGCTACATAAAGTGCTATGTGGGAAATTATTGAATATGTGTAAAAATCTCGAATTTGAGTCTTTTGGGAAGAGAAGATTCTTGTCTATTTATTTATTTTCCTAATAAACACATATTGGTACCCTTACCCAAGATGCCACTGTACTACTAAGAAGGAGGAAGTTAATTCTCTCTCTCTCTTTTTTTTTTTCTTTTTTGATATGAAGTCTCGTTCTTGTTGCCCAGGCTAGAGAGCAGTGGCGCAATTTTGGCTCACTGCAACCTCCACCTCCTGGGTTCAAGTGATCCTCCTGCCTCGGCCTCTTGAATAGCTGATTACAGGTGCCTGCCACCATACCCAGCTAATTTTTTTTGGATTTTTAGTAGAGATGGGGTTTCCCCATGGTGGCCAGGCTGTTGGCCAGGCTGGTCTCGAACTCCTGACCTCAGATGATCCACCCACCTCAGCCTCCCAAAGTGCTGGGATTACAGGCGTAAGCCACTGCGCCTGGCCAGTTATCTCATTTTTAAAAATGTTTTCATCTCATAATTTTATTTGCAGTTGAAGAATACATGTATAATTCATGCTTAGGAGACAGTATAGCATGGTGATTATAAGCAAAGGTTTTGGATCCAGACTTCCTGGGATTAAAGCATAACTCTCATCAGCTTGCTGTGTGACTTTGGCCAGATTACCTGACCTCTCCATTTTTTATCTTGTGAAAAACACAGCGAATGAACTAGTATGTGTAATGTGCTTAGAAAAGTGAACAACACCTAAGACATAATATATGCTGAGTAAATGGTAGTTGCCATTGTTGTTCTTGATTAAGAGCAGTGGTTCTCAATTATAGCTGCATATTAGAGCCACCTAAGTAGTAAACAATACCATAAACCCAGTTACCATCCTAGACCAGTTGAATCCGAATTGATTAGGTGGAACCCAGTCCTCAGTATCTTAAACGCTTCCTGGGAAAATCTCTTTTGCAGTCAAGGTTAAAAACCTTTGATTTAGGCATCAGTACATTTCTTAAGCAAGAAAGGTGGAAAAATTTGTAAGGCTTTTTTAGGTGAACTAACATTATAAAATTAAGAATTCTCTGTGAGTTTATTTGGAAACATTTTTTGGTTCCAGTGTGTAAAATATCCTTCAGAACTATAATAGGAATCCAGTATACTGTTCTTTAAATACCGTACTGTGTTCATCCTCTGGCCTCCTCTCCATCTCTAGTGAAGTCCTTCATTTCTTCTTTACTTTTTGGCCTCTTACCTACCAGAGGAAAAATTCCTGCCCTATCTCCCAGGCTGCTGATTGATAAACTTTGGTGCTTCTCAGTCAGCTCTTGATTAACCTGATGGTTTGAGCACCGCGTGCAGATTGCATGAATTTATGGTGTTGAACAAAGTTTTAGGAACACAAATCGTCTGAGGATGTAGAAAAACTTACTGTAATATTAACACTAACAGAAGATAACTGGATAGTAAATGTCTCCTGCAGATGCAGTAGAGAGCGCACAGTATTAACACTAACAGAAGATAACTGGATAGTAAATGTCTCCTGCAGATGCAGTAGAGAGCGCACAGTATTAACACTAACAGAAGATAACTGGATAGTAAATGTCTCCTGCAGATGCAGTAGAGAGCGCACAGTACCACCTGGGACTTCTTTAAACAACAGTGGGAAAAAGTGAACCACAGTTTGGTCACCCCTCTAACACTTTACAGGAAGTAAGGGAGATAGAGAAATACATTCTACTGACTGTAAGGTCTAAATTAAGGATATGTGAAATTCTGTAGAACAAACGACCTAGTTTCTTCGACATATAAATAGCATTTAAAAAAATAGGAGGAGGGGGAAGGGAACTGTTCTACATTGCGACTATCTTCCTAAAGTAATATGTAGACTTTGCTTGGATCTTGATTCAAGCTAACCACTGAAAGAAAACATTTTTAAGATTATCATAGAAATTTGAAGCTTTGGGCATTCAGTGATAGTAAAGAATTACTGTTTTAGATGTAATAATGTTAAAATTATTGTTAAGTTCTAATTTGTTAGAGACATTCTGAAGTTCAAATGTCTAGGATTTATGTTTAAGTATATCAGAAATAGGGAGAAGGATAGGAGAAACAAGGGCGCCTTGGTGAAGCTGAATAATGGGCAGATGGGAATTGTTACACCTTCTTTCTACTTTTGTGTAATTTTGAAAATTCCAATAAAGAAAAGTGGTTTTGTTAAAATAAGGCAAGAGAATTATATCTTTAGACAATACATAGTGGCACTGTTGCTAGAGAGGAGGAGTGGCATGGGGAAGATTCTGAGCACAGGTTTTAAATGGCTCGCTGAGTTCTCAAAGCTCCCGGAGTTACTTGCTGAGAGTCCTTTTTCTACAAAGTGTTGAACCTGCCCAGACTTAACATAGTCACTTTCTGTACAGTCTGAAGATTAAAAGAAGTAATACTTTGCAGTGTTTGGTGTGTAGTAGGTATTTAATAAATCTCAGCTTACCCTTATTTCCATTGCTTTTTCCTATTCTCCTCATGGGTGAATGGAAAGCTGCAGAAAGGTCAAGGGGCCTGAGTGATGATGGTCCCTGTTGGGCTTCAGTGTGTACCCACCCTTCCCCCATCACACCTACCGTATACCCACTGGTCCTCCATTTGGTAGCAGCCTATGGTTAGTGGTAGAAAAGTTTCTTAACATATTGCAGAGAAATAAAGATAATTCAAGAATAGTCATTTAACATTCTGGTTAAGATAGGTCTGCAGACAACTACAGGATAGAAACAGATACATTGTGGGCATCAAGATTTCAGTGATAATGACACTGAATCTTTTTTTTTTTTTTCCTATGCATGTTTTCTCAGTGCCCCTTTAGAAAACAAGTATTAAAGGAGAAGAGAGTTCGTTGGTCTCTCTGTGTTTCTGATGTTTACATTTGAAGTATATGGGCTAATTATTTTGTGGGATGTTTGTCTTCTGCTTCCTCATGATAAGATTCCAGTGTCAGACTTTTGGCAAGAATACCATAGAAGTGATGTTCTCAGTGTATCATATCATGGCACATGAGATTGATTCGTCCCATTTCTGGGGCTGTTAACTTTGATATTTTGGCTAAGGTGATGTCTCCCAGTTTTCTACACTGTAACTATGCTGCTCTTCAAAACCAATATATGTCTGATTGGGAGATTCTTTGAAATGGTGGAAATATCCTGTTACTCATCAAACTTAACACCCACTAGATTTGGGATATATTAATCTTGTATGAATCAATTATTTTCTAATTTCATTATTCCATCTATATTTATTACGGTTTTTTTTTTTTTCCTACTGAAAACAGGATCTTTCCCTTGTCTCCCATTTGTTTGTTTATCGCAGTGTGAAGTCAGTGGATTCGTATGTTAGGCCATCACTTATCACCCTTTCCTGTCATTATTTTGGTGCTCAGATTGTCCCAAATCTCCAGTGGGAGCCTCTTCATGCTAGCTACTGTGTCCTTTGGTGATGTCTTTATCATTCTTTGAGTACTTCTTTATATTCTGGCATGGGATATTCTAGATTTATCTTGTGCTTGCCCTACTCCAGCCCTGGAATCAGCCATTTCTTCAGGGAACCCTGGTTCTTTTTAGTGGAGAATGGTATTAGAAATCAATGTCTGGTTGCTAGGTTTAGACCAATGAGCTACCATATGCCCTATCAACAGACAGATTTAGTAAATAGACATTTGTTTATACATATGCATGTACATGTACCTGTGTTACATCTTTTTATATTCATCTGTCTGTATTAAAGAGCATGAGTTTATGCTGATACCTTTAGTACTAATGCAACATTATAGGGTTCATTCTGTCTTTTTCCTATCTCTCTTTCTAACTCACTTCTCTGACAGTGAGAAATCTTGCTCCCATTACCTATATTTACTTACTTGTTCAGTGCTATAACCAGAAAATAGTTTTAGAATTGCTAACCCATGACTAGAACTGAAAGAAGCCTGCTACCTAGAATTCATACCTCAGGACTTACAGTCTAAATACTACATTAAAAAATTATTTGAGCTGATTCTTACTCCATCACCACCTGCCCTTTAATCTGGTTATGTTACTCATTTGAAACATGGTTTGGGCCGGGCGCGGTGGCTCAAGCCTGTAATCCCAGCACTTTGGGAGGCCGAGACGGGCGGATCACGAGGTCAGGAGTTCGAGACCATCCTGGCTAACACGGTGAAACCCCGTCTCTACTAAAAAATACGAAAAACTAGCCGGGCGAGGTGGCAGGCGCCTGTAGTCCCGGCTACTCGGGAGGCTGAGGCAGGAGAATGGCGTAAAAACCCGGGAGGCGGAGCTTGCAGTGAGCTGAGATCTGGCCACTGCACTCCAGCCTGGGCGACACAGCGAGACTCCGTCTCAAAAAAAAAAAAAAAAAAAAAAACATGGTTTGGTTTATTTATTTCTGTTCATCTTCCATTATAGGTTTTTTTCTTCATCCTTGTTGGTTTTCTTTCTCGTTTGTTGAATATGTTAAACATTAACATGATTCTCAAAGTTAAAACTGTACAAAAAGATAAATGACTTTCCTCCCCTTTACAGTGCATTTCTTCTATCCTTTTAACCCCATCTACACCCACTCCCTATAGCTAACCAATTGCATTAGTCTTTATCTTTTCTGTACTCTTTGATACAAATGACATTTATATTTTCTGTTTTCTCCTTTCTTACACAAAATTTAACATTCTTTCAATATTCTTCTGTACTTTGCTTTCCCCCCACTTATCAGTGTTTTCTGGAAATCACTGTGCATCACTTTGTAGAGATAGTCCTCATTCTTTTTACAGCAGTATAGGACTCCATCATGTGGATGTATCATAGTTTATTTAATCACTCTTTTATGAATTATTCTATCGGTTGCTTTCGATGTTTTACAGTTATAAACTATTTTTGTATTCTTTGAGGTGTCTTTGGTGTAGATTCCTGAAGTACAATTGCTGAGTCAAAAGGTAAATTATATACTTTGTTAGACATTGCCAAATTGGAAGTTATACCAGTTTGCATTTCCATAGCATAAAAATGCTTGTCTTCCACAGCCTTCCCAACAAAGTGAGTTGTCATGTCTTTTAAGTTTTGCCGATTGATAATGATAAATAGTATTCAGTATAGTTGTAATTTGCATTTCTCTTACTATGAGTGAAGTTGAACTGTTTTTTTCCATATGTTGACGGCCCTTTTTTTTTCTTTTTTTACGTTTTAGCTCTTCCTGTCTTTTGCTCATTTTTCTATCAAGTTTTTTTTTTTTATTATTTTTAAAGACAGGTCTTTCTGTATTGCCCAGGCTGGCCTCAAATGCTAGGCTCAAGTAATTCGCTCACGTCAGCTCCCTGAGTAGCTGGGACAACAGGCACACACCATTTGCCCATCTGTCAGGTTTTCTTGGTCTTTGTTTCTCTCAGGTTTTAGTTCTCATTATCTTTTGGGGATATTAGTCTATAAACATAATGGTGGTATATGCTACAAATAATTTCTCCTAATTTGCCAGTTGTCTTTTGACTTTGTTTATGGTACTTTTTTTCAACCATGCAAACTTTTAAAAATGTATTAACAGTTAGATTCATTAGTCTTTTTTTAAATTGCATCTAGATTCTAAGTCATAGTTAGAAAGCCTCTTCCTGTATCCCAACTAAAGATAAATTTACCCATTTTTTTTTGTAGCGGAATTATATTATTTCATTTTTTATATTTAGATCCCTGGTACATCGGGGTTTTTTTCTTTTGTACGGCATGAGGTATAGATCTCATTGTGTTTTCCATATGACTAACCACTTGCCCCATCACCGTGCATTTAAAAGTTTATCTTTGTCCCAGTGGTTTGAAATACTGCCTTTATCATATACTGCAGTTCTCTATGTGCTTGGGTCTATTTCTGGACTTTGGATTGCACTCCACAGATGTATCTGTCCACATACCAGAATGTGACTGTTTTGTAAAGGCTTTCAGAGGCTTTATAGTGTGTGTTAATGCCTGATAGGGCTTAGCCTCCTTTCAGAAATGTTCATTTTTAGTGTTTTCCTAGCTCTTCCTACCTGTTCGTTTATCCATGTGAAATTTAGTATCAGCTTATCTAACTCCATAAAAAAGCTCGTTGGTGTTTTTATTGAGATCGTGCTATTTATAAATTAACTTTATGATGTTGAGTTATCATGTTCAAGACCAAGAGCTCTTTTTTTTTTTTTCTCCTTTCATCACATCTACTTTTGTTGTCTTTAAGGATTGTTTTAAACTTTTTCTCATGTAGGGTTTACACATTGTTTGTTAACACTTAATCCTTAACATTTTGTCTTCTTTGTTGCAATGGAGATGGAGGTGTTTTTGTTTTGCTATTATGTCCTGTAATGGGTTCCTAATTATGTGAAGACTATATTTCTATATGTTGATTTTTTTCTGCTATTTTACTGAGTTTTTAAAATTATTTCAGTTAGTTTTATCATTCACTTTCTAGGGATTTTCAGATATACAATCACATCTGCAAATAGATATAGTTTTACTTCTTTTTTTTCCAATTCTTATGCCTATGGTTGATTCTTTTATCTAATTGTACTGGCTAATACCACTAGTCCAGGACTATGTTAAATAGTAGTGGAGATAGCGAGCATCCTTTCCAGGTTCCTTATCTTAGTGGAAATTTAAAGTGTCTGAGCTCAGGTTGCCATAACAAAATCTATAGACTGAGTGCTTAAAAAACAGCAATTTACTTTCTCAGAGTTCTGGAGGCTAGAAGTCCCACATCAAGATACCAAGCAATTCAGTTTCTGGCGAGGGCTCTCTTCCTGACTTGTGGATGGCCACCTTCTTCCTGTGTCCTCACATGACGGGGTTGGAGGGATGAGGAGAGAGAAACAGCAGGTTCTCTCATGTCTCTTTTTATAAGGACACTAATCCTGTGGATCAGTGCCCCACCTTAGGAAAATTAAAACCATTTAATTTTAATTACCTCCCCAAAGAGCCTACTTCCAACTGTAGTCATATTAAGAGTTGGGACTTCAACAGCAATTAATTTTGGGGGCGTACCAGTATCGGGTCCATAATAGGAAGTATCCACTGATTTCTGTTAAGTGTTGTTATCAAGAAAGAATATTGAATTTTGTTGAAAAGCTTTTTTAGCATCTATGGAGGTAATGATACGGTTTTTCTATCTAAATCTATTGGTATGGTGTATTATATTAATGGGTTCCCTAATACTGAACCAACTGTGCATTGTTGGAATAAATATCTCTTGGTTATGGTGTAGCATTCTTTTAATGTGGCATTGGATTATGTTTCCTAATATTTTGTTAGTATTTTTGCATAAATATTGATAAGTGATATTAATTTGTAATTTACTTTGCATTTTCTTTATCGGGCTTAGGTATTGATATTATACATATAAATAAAAAGAAATAGGAAGTTTTCCTTTTTACTTCTCTGGAAAAATTTACAGAGAATATGAACAATCTAGTATTTGAAGGTTTCACTCTGTGAAACTATCTTAGCCTGGTGAGTTTTTGGTAGGATGCTTCCTTAATGACGTTCTCTGTTTCTTCTCAGGAAATTGTTCTTTTTGAGCTTTCTACCTCTAATGGGTCCAGTTGTAATAAACTGTACTTGCCTGGTAATTACCCATTCATTCACCTAGGTGATCTAATATACTTGTCGTGATGTCTGTAAAATAGAATCTTACATTTATTAAAATGGTTATTTCAGTGTTTTTCCAATAGTTGTTTCCCTCCTGTCATTTCTTGTTTTACATATTTATGCTTCCCACCCTCTTTTTTCATTAAATTAGCTAGGGTCATGCCTATTGTGTTAAATTTTTCCAAAAAATTCGTTTTGATTTATTAGAGCTATTGTTTTTCTGTTGTCTACATTATTAATCTCTATTTTCATGATTTTAAAATTTTTGGGGTTTTTTTTACTTTGTTTTTTTTGTTGTTGTTGTTGTTTTGGTTTTTTTTTGTTTTTGAAACGGAGTCTTACTCTGTCGCCCAGGCTGGAGTGCAGTGGCCGGATCTCAGCTCACTGCAAGCTCCACCTTCCGGGTTTACGCCATTCTCCTGCCTCAGCCTCCCGAGTAGCTGGGACTACAGGCGCCCACCACCTCGCCTGGCTAGTTTTTTGTATTTTTTAGTAGAGACGGGGTTTCACTGGTTTAGCCAGGATGGTCTCGATCTCCTGACCTCGTGATCTGCCCGTCTCGGCCTTCCAAAGTGCTGGGGTTACAGGCTTGAGCCACTGCGCCCGGCCTACTTTGTTAACTACTAGTTTTAGCTAGCAATATAATTCACTTTTTCTTTCATTTTTATTGAAAAAAATATCTAAGCCTATGAATTTTACTTTGATCACATCCTTAAGAATGATATCACTGATTAATATTGGTCAATTACATAATTTATTAGGAATTTTGTGATTTTGGTTTATGTTTTTCTTTTACCCAATAATTGTTTAATAGGTTTATTTCTAACTGGAAGGACCTTTCTTTGTTATTGCTAATAATGTATAATTTTATTGCATTATAGTCAGAGAACATTGTAAAATTTCTACTTTATGGAACTTTCTAATGACTTCTTTATAAGCTAATGTATGACCAGTTTTTTTGTGAATATTCTATATATAGTTGAGAAGGTTTACTCTCTACTGTAAAAAGTTTGATGTGCATTTAAAGTATCTGTCTTTATTTTGCTGTTTTGGTCTTCTATATTCTTATTTTATCTACTTGATCTCCTGTTTGGTGTGGTTCTTTCTCTTTCTTTGCTGTGTCTCCTGGAGGTTTTGCTTTTATAAAGTTGCTCTGTTGTGTTGACTAGATATTCATAATTCTAATATCTCCATTTTAAATTATGACTTCTCACATTTAAAGGTTTCCTACCCATCATATAGTACTTTTTAGTTTGAATTCTCCTTTTTTTGGCACCAGTAGCACACACATACCCTCCTATTTATTCCTTACTGTTTTCATTATCCTGCTGTGTCTGTCTGTGCCCATCACTTTGATTTTTAGCCTTTCTGAATCACTTTGTTTTGGGTGTGTTTCTTGTATATTGCATATTTTTGGGTCTTCATGAGCCAAATTGCAAATTTTTTTAATGTCTAAGTTAAATCCATTTTCATTTATTTATAACTGATACATTTTAACTCTTCCATATCTTTTAAAGTTATGTGTATTATATTTGTTGGGTTTATTTTTCTACATTGTTTTCTGTCCTTCTGGGTTTTTTTTAAGTGTCTTTTCGTGTTTGGTAAGGTTTATAGTTTTGTTCTAGGTGCTGCTTTTCAAGTTATACTTTTTAAAATGGCTGTGGTCCCTATTGTCTTAATCATTTACTATCCAATTTGTCCGTTTTTAGTGGTATTCTTTATTTTCTACCTATTGCCTATATAACATTCAATGAACTAGACTTCTTTCCACTTCCTTCTGTACCCAGTTTCCTCTGATTTATTCTGTTTAGTGTGGCTACAACAGAATAACTGAAGCTGGATGTTTTATAAAGAAAACAATTTTATTTGGCTCGTAATTCTGGTGACTGGAAAGTACAAGAGTGGACAGCTCATTGTATAAAGGTTTTGTGCTGCTTCAACTCATGGAAGAAACTGGAAGGGGAAGGGGCTTGTGCAGAGAGAGGGGACTGAGGAGGCCTACTCACTTTATAACAACCCCATGTCATGGTAACTAATCCAGTCCTGTTCGAGTTAGAACTGATTCCCATGAGATGGCATTAATCAATTTATGAGACATCTGGCCCCATGACCCAAACAACTCCCATTAGGCCCCACTTTCCAATACTGTCATGCTGGCAGTTAAACTTCAACGTGAAGACTACACTTTCAGAGATCATTTCTGTAGTTTATTATTAGCAAGTTTCTCTGAATGTGTAGAACACTGGAAAAGATGATCTAAGACTACCGGGAATATGTCTATGCACACAAACTAGAAAGTCTAGAGGAAATGGATACATTCCTAGAAACACACAACCCCACAAGTTTGAATCAGGAAGAAACAGAAATCCTGAATGGACCAAGTAATAAGTAGTGAGGTTGAATCAGTAATAAAAAATCTCCCAACGACAACAACAACAACAAATGCCCAGGACCAGATGGATTCACAGCTGAATTTTACCAGACATTCAAAGAAGAACTGATACTGAAACTATTCCAGAAGATTGAGAAAGAGGGAATCCTCCCTAATTATTTCTGTGAAACCAGTATCACCCTGATACCAAAGCCAGGAAAAGACACAACAAACAAGGAAAACTGCAGACCAATATTCCTAATGAACATAGGTGCAAAATCCTCAACAAAATTCTAGCAAACCAGATTCAGCAGTATATCAACAAGATAATTCAGCATCAAGTGGGTTTCATACCAGGAATGCAAGGATGGTTCAACATATGCAAATCAATAAAATGTGATTCACCACATAAATATAATTAAAACAAAAAAATTTCCATAGATGAAGAAAAAGCATTTGATAAAATTCAGTATCCCTTCATGATAAAAGTTCTCAACAGGCTGGGCGCGGCGGCTCAAGCCTGTAATCCCAGCACTTTGGGAGGCCGAGATGGGTGGATCACGAGGTCAGGAGATCAAGACCATCCTGGCTAACACGGTGAAACCCCGTCTCTATTAAAAAAATACAAAAAACTAGCCGGGCGAGGTGGCGGGCATCTGTAGTCCCAGCTACTCGGGAGGCTGAGGCAGGAGAATGGCGTAAACCTGGAAGGCGGAGCTTGCAGTGAGCTGAGATCCGGCCACTGCCCTCCAGCCTGGGCGACAGAGCAAGACTGTGTCTCAAAAAAAAAAAAAAAAAAAGTTCTCAACAAACTAGGCACAGAAAGAACATACCTTAAAATAATAAAAGCCATATATGACAGACTCACAGCCAACACACTGAATGGGGAAAAACTGAAAGCATTCTTCCTAAGAACTGGAACAGAGAAGAATGCCCACTTCTACCACTTTTATTCAACGTAGTACTAGAAGTTCTATCTAGAAAGTCAGGCAAGAGAAAGAAATAAAGGGCATCTAAGTTAGAAAAGAGAAATCAAACTATCTCTGTTTGCTGATGATGTGATCTTACACCTTCAAAATTCTAAAGACTCCTCCAAAATCTCCTAGATTGGATAAATGAATCAGTAAAGTGTCAGGTTACAAAATCGTCATACACACATCAGTACTACTGCTATGTACCAGTAATGTACCAAACTGAGAATCAAATCAAGAACTCAGTCCCATTTACAATTGCTGCAAAAAAAGAAAGGAAAAAAAAACAACCCTAGGAATATACTTAACCAAAGAGGTGAAAGATCTCTACACATAGAACTGCAAAACACTAATGAAAGAAATCATAGATGATACAAACAAATAGAAAAACCTCCTATGCTCATGAATTGAAAGAATCAGTATTGTGAAGATGACCATACTGCCCAAAACAATCTACACATTCAATACAGTTTCTACCAAAATACCACCAATGCCTTTTTTCTTTCTTTCTTTCTTTTAGAGAGAATTTTACTCTTTCACCCAGTGTGGAGTGCAGTTGTGCAATCTTGGCTCACTTCAACCTCAGCCTCCTGGCTTAGCCTCCCGAGCAGCTGGAATTACAGGCATGTGCCATCATATCCTGCCAAAAACACCACTTTTCTCAGAATTAGAAAAGAAAATCCTAAATTCAAATAAACCAAAAATCCTGAATAGCAAAAGCAGTCCTGAGCAAAGGAAAGAACTCTGGGGTTATCACTTTAACTATCTTTAAATTATACTGCAAGGCTACAGTAATCAACACAGAATGATAACTGGTATAAAAATAGACACATGTACCAATAAAACAGAATAGAGAACCCAGCTATAAAGCCAAATACCTACAACCAACTGATCTTTGACAGAGCAGACTGAAACATAAAATGGGTGAAGGACACCCTATTCATTTGGTGGTGCTGGAAAATTGGATAGCCATACACAGAAGAATGAAACTGGATCCCTATCTCTCACTGTCTACAAAAATTTACTCAAGATGGATTAAAGACTTAACCCTTTCCCCATTTGCTCTGAGAATACTCACCAGTGGCACTTGCGGCTGCATCATTTACCCCAAAGTAAATTTTCCACAAAATAGCACCCTGTTATTATTATTTTTGCATTGCTCTACTATATCAACTTTGGAAACAAAAGACATTATCCTATTTATAGCACTCCGTTTTTAGTAGCGGTATTTCCACTTACAAAATATAATCTCAATCATTGAAAATGTCAAATCCTAGAAAACAGCGTTCCTACACATGATGTTAATATTGTTCTTGAAAAGTCGTTGGTCAAAGATTCGTTTGATGAATTCGGTTTTTCTGAAATAGGCGATTCTGATGATTCAGACAATTCTGATGTTAGTTCTGTTTAGAAATAACTCGAAAAACAGTTTTTATATTTTATTTTCACATTGACTATCACTCAGATTTGCTTCAACCTCAAAGAGCGTGTTTATGTAAAATTAAATGAGCGCCAGCAGCAAGCCGCACCTTTGTTTTGAAAACAGGAAAAGGGTCAAATGTAAGACCTGAAACCATAACAATTTTAGAAGAAACCCTAGGAAAAGTTCTGGATATTGGCATAGGCAGAGAATTTATGAGTAAGAGACAGAGCAAATGCAACAAAAATAAATAAAGGGGACTCTATTAAACTAAAAAGCTTTGTACAGCAAAAGAGATAATCAGCATTGTAAACAGAGAGTAAATAGAGAACCTACAGAATGGGAGAAAATATTTGTAAACTATACATCTGACAAAGAACGAATGTCCATAATCTACAAGGAACTCAAATCAGCAAGAAAATAAATAATTCCATTAAAAAGTAGAAAAAACAACATGAACAGACGTTTCTCAAAAGAAGATACACAAAAGACTAACAAACATATGAAAAATGCTCAATATCACTAGTCATCACAGAAATGCAAATTAAAACTGCAACAAGATACCAATTTGCCCTAGTCAGATGGCCATTAAGAAGTCAAAAAACTTCTTTTTTTGTTGTGTGCAGACAGAGAACACTTATACACTGTTGGTGAGAATGTAAATTAGTTCAACCTCTATGGAAAACACTATGGAAATTTATCAAAGAACTAAAAGTTAGACCTACCATTCAGTTTAGCAGTCTCACTACTGATACCTGCCCAAAGGAAGATATGTCATTATATGAAAAAGATACCTGCACTAGTATGTTTGTCACAGTAGAATTCACAATGGAGAAGATACAGAATCAACCTAAGAGTCCATCAAACCAATGAGTGGATAAAGAAAATGTTATATATATATATATATATATATATATGTGTCTGTGTGTGTGTGTGTGTGATGCACACACACACACACAGTGGAATACTCAGCCTTTAAAAAGGATATATATATGATGTACACATACACACACAGTGGAATACTACTTAGCCTTTAAAAAGAATATATATATATGATGTACACATACACAGTGGAATACTACTCAGCCTTGAAAAAGAATATATATATATATATATATATGATGTACACACACAGTGGAATACTACTCAGCCTTGAAAAAGAATATATATATATATGATGTACACACACACACACAGTGGAATACTACTCAGCCTTGAAAAAGAATATGTATATATATGATGCACACATACACACACAGTGGAATACTACTCAGCCTTTAAAAAGAATATATATATATGATGCACACATACACACATAGTGGAATACTACTCAGCCTTTAAAAAGAATATATATATATATTTATGTGATGTACACATACACACACAGTGGAATACTACTCAGCCTTTAAAAAGAATGAAATAATGTCTTTGCAGCACCTTGGATAGACCTGAGGGTCATTATCCTAAGTAAAGTAACCCAGGAACAGAAAACCAAGTACTACATGTTCTCACTTCTAAGGGGGGACTAACCTTCTGGATAAATGACAGCATACAGAATGCTGTAATGGACATTGGAGACTCAGAAAGGGGGAAGGTGGTAAGGGATTAAAAAATCACCTATTGGGTACAATGTACACTATTTGGGTGATGGGTACACTAAAAGCCCAGATTTCATCACTATAAAATTTATCTGTGTAACCAAAACTACTTGTACCCCTAAAGCTATTGAAAAATTTTAAAAATAATATAAATAAATTTCAACATGAGATTTGATGGGGACAAACCACGTCCAAATCATAGCACTTTCAGAATATACATTCATAACACACAGCATGTATCATATCTTCTTATTCTTCAACCCCATCTCTAACTGTTCTAGATCTATAATTAAATATAATAAATGATCACTGTCAGTCTTTTTCCTCAAGTCCAACCACTAGTCTATTGTTGGGATGAAGTTCATCTTTAAATAGCTTGATTCCTTAAGAAGGGCTTATGGTGCAGATTTCGCATGTTGAAAACTGCTTACTTTGTAAATTTTTTATGGCCTTTAGGCTTGAAGGGGCTGCTTGATAATATCTAAATCTTGGATTCAAATGTTACTTCTTCGAGTTAAAAAAAAAAAGTGCTTTTCCATGATTCCCTTACTTCATATTGTTTTTTGAGAAGTCTGATGGCAATTGAACTCTCTTGCCATTATAAGGCATTTGGTTTTTGTACAGTGACCATGAGGATTTTTTTCTTTACCTTTAAAGTCTATTAGTTTTCTAAGGATATGTTTTGAAGTTGATCATTACAGGTTAGTTTTCACTGGTATCCAGTGGACTCTTTCAGTATGTAAATTCAAGTCTTCCTTTATTTCTAGAAAATTTTCTTGGATTATAGTTTTAATACTTCCTATTTAATGATTTTTAAATGACATGAAAATTGTATGTATTTATGATGTACATTATGTTTTGATATGTGTATACATTGTAGAATGGATCAATCAGACTAATAAATGCATTACCTCATGTACTTAACGTTTTTGTGGTGAGAACACTTAAAAATCTCTTAGCAATTTTTAAGTAAATACACTGTTATACAGTGGTTCTTTTTAACTTATCACTCCTGTATAACTGAGATTTTTGTGTCCCTTGACCAACATCTCTCCAACTCATCCTTCCAACTCCCGCTTCAATCCGTTCTACTCTCTGCTTCTGTGAGTTTGTCTTTTTTAGATTCTACATGTGAGTGAGATCATGTAGCATTTGTCTTTCTATGCCTTGCTTATTTCACTTAACATCATGTCCTCCAGTTTCATCCATGTTGTTGCAAATGGCAGGGTTTCTTTTGTTTTTTTAGTATAGGCTGAATAGTACTCTGCTGTGTTCATATACCACATTTCCTGTATCCATTTGTCTACTGATGGATATTTAGATTGATTCCATATCTTAGCTGTTGTGAATAATGCAGCCATGAACATGGGAGTGTAGATGTCTTTTCAACATGTTGATTTCATTTTCTTTGGATATGTATACCCAGTAGTAGAATTACTGGACCATTTGGTAGTTCTATTTTTAATTATTTTGAGGAACTTTCATCCTGGTTTTCATGAACAGCTATACTAATTTAGATTCCCACCAATAGTGTAGAAGGGTACCATTTTCTCCACATTCTTGTCAACACTTATCTTTTGTCTTTTTGATAATAGCCATTCTAGCAAGTGTGAGGTGATATCTCATTGTGGTTTTATTTTCATTTCCTTGGTGTTTAATGGTGCAGAACATTTTTTCATATATCTGTTGGCTATTTGTATAATAGGGGAAGGGATTGTTTTCATAAACTTTTTCTGAAAAGTACCTACTTAGGTCTTTTTTCATTTTTAAAGTTATTTGTTTTCTTGCTTTTGAGTTGTTTGACCTCCTCATATGCTTTTGGTATTAACCCCTTACCAGATACATAGTTTGCAGGTATTTTCTCTTTCTCTGTCTCTTCACTCTGTTGATTGTTTTCTTTGCTATGCAAAAGCATTTTAGTTTGAGGTAATCCTATATGCCTATTTTTTAATATTAATATTTGTTCCATTGCTTTGTGTATTTATTTTTAATACTTATACATCAGTTGAAACTTTTTTGCCATTGTATCCCCTTTCATTTCAGCCACATTCTCACCTTTTTACTTTTTAAATATTCTTTTTAGTCTGTTTTTTTTTTCTTCTTTTCAACATTCCTTATTTTTCATTAGAATCTGTAATTCCTTGTGCACTTTATAATGTGGTCTTAATTCTTCATTTTTGGTATACTTTTGTCTTTTCTTGTATTTCCTGAGGTCAACCAACTCTCATTTCTTTCTGCTTTTTTGTCCATTTCTGCCCCTAGTTTCTGAATTTATGCTTCAAGATATTTTATCATATCCCAAATGTTTGAGGACCTTTAATTAAGTTTGGAGTGCTGTGCTGTAATTTCCTTCTGTCGCTGTTTTTATAGGGGGAGAGGGTTTTCATAAACTAAATTTTAGGGACTCACATTTTTTGTTTTCTTTTTATACTGTGTATTTTTAAGTAGATTAACATTGTACCTCTGTATTTCTGTGGATAGGGCTGGCAGTTTGCAGTGGTTTATAAGCTTTGTAGCTCATAATAGGCCTCTCCGTTAATGTATTTTTTTTTCTTCTGAGAGAGACCGTAGTTCGGGAGAGATTGCCTATATATTTGTTGTTTTGTTTTGTTCTTTCAGTATCCTAAATGTTTCCTCTGAGATTTTGAGGCAGATTATTGAGGAATTGACAACTGTCCATTTCTCAACAACATTTAACTGGAGGGAACTTACTCTCCTGTGAGATCCTGGCCCCATCCAAGAATTCCAATTTGTGAGCCTTTTAAGTGGATATTAAAAGATTTTGACATCTCCTAAGTAGTGAAGAGTATATTTTTTCAGAAAAGCTTTAAAGAAATTTCTTGACACTCTATGATTGTCTCATCTGTGATGCTTGGCACCACATCTGGTTTTGCTGAAGTCTTCACATTATTATGACTCATTGCTTTTTGTATTAGCATACTTGGCATGAGAAACTGCCAGCTATACTGAAAGAATCTGTCAACTTAGAGCTAGGACCTTGAATCACTACCTTTTCAAGATGTTTTATTAAGAAATAGAATGTGAAGCTCTCTTCTTTACAGAAGTTGGCTTGTTTTCCAAAAGATAACTCTTAAAGTCTTTACTAAAGTAGAAGTTTCATAAGAGAGAAGGAAAGCCCACTTGGAAAATTTCGATGGAGAATTTTGATATTACCTTATTTTTAGCACATCTGAATGCTATAAATTTTTCTGTCAAGAGTGTTTGGTTACCATTGTAGATAGTGGTAAAAACCTATGTGCTCTTTTGTCTGAGCTACAGTTCTGAAAGGATTTTAGAGGAGGCAGCTATGCTTATAATCAAAGAAATGCAAAGTTTTAAAATTAAGTACATTTTTTTCTGGCTTTTGGATTCATAAAAAAATTAAAATTTTAATGTTATGTTGGTGTGAGTGTAGTAAAACTGACCCTTTTTTATGTTGAAGATGTACGTAAGTACACATTTCTATATGTAGAAGAGGAATCGCTGGGTCGCTGGGTTGCATATTTTCAGCTATAGCAGTTATTGCCAAATGTTTTTGTGGCTGTACTATTTTACACCCTCTACCAGTGTATAAGAGTTCCAGTTACCATTCTCTACTTTTCTCCACGTTAACTGTTCTGGTGTGTGTGTACTGATGGCATGTTATACATAGTTTGCTTTGTATTTCCTTGAGAGCTGATGATGTTGTGCTCTTTTCATACATTTATTATCCATTTGAATATCTTCATTTATAAAGAATCTGTTTACGTTTTCATGCATATTCTCTGTTGGGAGATCCTTTTCTTACTCATTTGTTGGAGTTCTGTATATATTCTGGTAATGGGTTCTTTTTAGGTGTAGTACACATATCTTCTCCATTGCTATGGACTGCCATTTTGCTCCATTATTGGTATCTTGTGATAAATAGACATTAATTTTATGTAGTTTGCGCTTAGTAATTATTTTATGGTTAGTACTTTTTGTGTTCTGTTTAAGGAAGTTTTGCCCATTTCTAGGTCATGAAGCGGTTCTCAAAGTTTTCCACTTAAAGCCTTATTGGATTTGTTTCTACATATATTATCGTCAATCCGTCCAGAATTGATTTTTAGTTGTGTTGTGTGAGGTAGGAGTCAAAGTATCAAGGTACATTTTCCCATGCAGCATTTATTCACTTTAAAATGTGCAGATATCAGATCTGCTGCTTAAGATGAAAAACACCAAAGTAGCTACTTTTCTAAAATCAAGATGTACAATAACTATGATATGTTGTAGAGAAGTATAATTTAAAATACTTTTCTAAAACCACTATATTTTAGAAGGAGAGGCAAATTCATTTTTAAGTAATATTGCTAAATCCCTTTTAAACCTAGTAAATATCTGTTATGTCCCATTTTAAATATATACCCAATAGTCTAATTGTTTAAAAAGAAACTAGAGCTATACCTTCCTATCATTATCTTCTGCAGGCAAGTCTTTGCTGAAGCAGCTAAAACTAAGGCTAAATCCAGCCAAAAAGAACAGCTTATTCACAGTATAAGAGAAATGATTATGGGAAGACATTTTAGACATTCAAAAAGAGGACACTCAACAACTCCAAGTCAGGGAGTTAATTTGTACATCTCCACCTCACTCTGGCCCACCAAGCATAAGACAATGGTCCTCAAAGCCAGACTTTTTAAAGAAACTTTACTGACGGGAGTTATTTAATGATAGCATCTATGGTAAACATTGTCCAGGCACTATAATGGCCTCTTCTGTACCTTAGAGGATTCAACTGTACATTTGATTTGTCCCACTACACTAAGCTTTCTGAGAGCATTACTGCCTCTCATTCCGTCACCGAATCCCCAGTCTACCTGGCTTAGTGCCTGGATATTCAGGGTTTCAATAAATGAGTTCCTTTGAGAATTCCAAATTTTGTTTTTTGAGACTGGAGATGCTCCTATACTAGTAAAAAACAAACAAACAAACAAAAAAAACCTGTTTGTAAAGAAGTTTGTAAATTAGAATCTATGCTCTTTAAGCAAGCTTCATTTCCCCCTACTGAAAGTGGACAGAGCTGATGTGCTTTTGTTCTAGCAAGTAACTCTCTGCCCTCTGGTCCATCTTTCTGAGTTGCAGATTCCTAAGGAAAGCATTGTTCCATGGCACACCTGAGCAAGTTGAATGAGCTTCCATTTAATTGAGAACATAAATAATATTTCTGCAGAAGATTTTATAGTAACAGTATTAACTATACTTCTGGTTTATCAGAGTCAGATGCACTATCTCACCTGTCTTTTGAATACAGAATGTTTCCATTTAACATCTTCTAGAGCTTAATTTATTGCTGTTCATCTACTGTGGTTAATGTGGACATCAGAAGAGGCATGGTGACCATGAGGTCTCTACACTCTATACTAAAGTGGCTACAAACTCACTGCCAACAGGGTCTAGACAGATGAAATAAAGAAGTGAAATGGCCTAGGCATATGAAGAATAACAGCATAGCTATGATGATAAATGATAGCTGAGCTTCAGGACTGGGGGCATTGTGGAGTGGTAGGGCTGTGGCAAACTGGAGTGTGACTTTCTTTTTCAAAGGGGATAGCTGCTACTTAAGGACAATCACTTAGAAAACTGGCCTAGATTTCCCTTTTTCCTTGTGATTTTTCAAGAGAAGTTGGAAATTCAGAATGTATGTAAAGTTTCCAGATTTTGAAAACTTTAACACCTAATTTAAACATTTTTGAAGGAGAGTATAGCCCAGAACTGTACAGACCAAGAGGCCTGTGGGCTGATTCGGGTCCTGAGCCATCAATTCTAACTTCTCCTCCATACCTCTATCAGATTCAATTATCCAAAAGCATGATATTCTTGGACTGTACACTAAATTCCTGGTTGTGTTCCGTTTTATTTTGCTTCATAACAAATTATCACAAGCTTAGCAGCTTAAACGAGCACAGTTTTATCATCCCAGTTTCCATGGATCTGAAGTCTGGGCATTGCATGGCATGACTGAATTCTCTGCTCAGGTTCCTACCAGGCTGAAGTTAAGGTGTTAGCTGGGAATGTGTTTCTCACCTGGGGCTCACAGTTCTCTTCCAAGTGTACTAGTTGTTGGTAGAATTCAGTTCATTGCAGTTGTAAAACTGAGGTCCCCATTTTCCTGGTTACTGTTGGCCAGGGACTGCTCTAAGTTTCTAGAGGCCACTTACAATGACCCTGATAGGCAAATTGCTACATAGATGTTTGCTTTCTTCCAGGACACCTGGCATGTGTCTCTCTTATTTCCAATTCTGCAACCTGAGAAAACAATGTGCTTTTAATGGGCCTACCTGATTAGTTCAGGCTTACCCAGAAAAATCTTCCTTTTGCCATATATGTAACATAAAAGAAGTTAAAAATAAAACTGACAGGGAATCCTGGTAAGAAATACCCTAGAAGGCCGGGTGCAGTGACTCACGCCTGTAATCCCATCACTTTGGGAGGCTGAGGTAGGTGGATCACCACAGGTCAGAAGTTCAAGACCAGCCTGGCCAATATGGTGAGACCATGTCTCTAATAAAAATACAAAAATTAGCCAGGTGTGGTGGTGTGCATCTGTAATCCCAGCTACTTGGGAGGCTGAAACAGGAGAATTACTTGAACCCGGGAGGCAGAGGTTGCAGTGAGCCAAGATCATGCCACTGTACTCCAGCCTGGGTGACAGAGCAAGACTCTGTTTGAAAGAGAGAGAGAGAAAGAAAGAGAGAAGGAGAGAAGTACGAAAGGAAGGAAAGGAATATCCTAGAAGCTTTAAAAGATCACATACTACAGGAAATTTTACAAGTAAACACAGGTTGGAAAAGTTAATCAAGAAAACAACAAGTTACCAGTTTCTTTATCTCCAATATTGCTGGGGAGAGGGGAATAAATTGGTGCAGCCTTTTTGTTGAATTAGATTCCATTTGTCAGTTTTGGCTTTTGTTGCCATTGCTTTTGGTGTTTAGTCATGAAGTCTTTGCCCATGCCTATGTTCTGAATGGTATTGCCTAGGTTTTCTTCTAGGGTTTTTATGGTGTTATACATTAAGTCTTTGATTCATCTTGAGTTAATTTTTGTATAAGGTGTAAGGAACGGGCCCAGTTTCAGTTTTCTGCATATGGCTAGCTAGCCAGTTTTCCCAACAGCATTTATTAAATAGGGAACCCTTTCCCCATTGCTTTTGTCAGGTTTGTCAAGGATCAAATGGTTGTAGATATGTGGTGTTATTTCTGAGGCCTCTGTTCTGTTCCAGTGGTCCACATACCCGTTTTGGTACCAGTACCATGCTGTTTTGATTACTGTAGCCTTGTGGTATAGTTTGAAGTCAGGTAGCGTCATGCCTCCAGCTTTGTTCTTTTTGCTTAGGATTGTCTTGGCTATGTGGACTCTTTTTTGGTTCCATATGAAATTCAAAGTAGTTTTTTCTAATTCTGTGAAGAAAGTCAGTGGTAGCTTGATGTGGATAGCATTGAATCTATATATTTGGGCATTATGGCCATTTTCACAATATTGATTCTTTCTATCCATGAGCATGGAATATTTTTCCATTTGTTTATATCCTCTCTTATTTCCTTGAGCAGAGGTTTGTCCTTGAAGAGGTCCTTCATGTCCCTTTAAGTTGTATTCCTAGGTATTTTATTCTCTCTGCAGCAATTGTGAATGGGAGTTCACTCATGATTTGGCTCTCTGTCTGTTATTGGTGTATAGGAATGCTTGTGGTTTTTTCACATTGATTTTGTATCCTGAGACTTTGCTGAAGTTGTCTATCAGCTTAAGGAAATTTGGGGCTGAGATAGTGGGACTTTCTAAATATACAGTCATGTCGTCTGCAAACAGAGACAATTTTACTTCCTCTCTTCTTATTTGAATACCCTTTATTTCTTTCTCTTGCCTGATTGCCATGGCCAGAACTTCCAATACTATGTTAATAGGAGTGGTGAGAGAGGGCATCCTTGTCTTGTGCCAGTTTTCAAAGGGAATGCGTCCAGTTTTTGCCCATTCAGTATGATATTGGCTGTGGGTTTGTCATATATAGCTCTTACTGTTTTGAGGTATGCTGATTTTGAACTTTTTACAGCAATTTTATTCCTAAGTTTTTTGACTTTTGTGATGCTATTATGGATGGAGTTTTAAAAATTTCATTTCAGATTGCTCTAGCATATATGGAAATGCAGTTGATATTTGTATATGGATCCTGTGACTTAGCTAAGTTTCTTTACTAGTTCTAGTGAGGTTTTGTTTTGTTTTCTTTGTCAATTCCTTAGAATTCTCTACTCATAAGATCAAGTATCATCCTTGAAAATGATTCTTGGAAGTCCACATGACTCTTATTCAAGTGATGTTGCCATAGTTTAAAACATTTTTGAAAGTCCTTATTCAGAATTTCTTACACAAGTTACCAAGCACATAAGAAAATCAGTTTTTATTATTTATTAGTGTATGTCTTGCTTTAATGTCTCTCCTTCTTCTTCCTTTTTATCTTAGTATCTTAGATCTGTACTGAGGATATGTTATTTTTTATAGCCTGTCCAACCTGTGGCCTGCAGGCCACATGTGGCCCAGGACAGCTTTGAATGTGGCCCAACAGAAATTCGTAAACTTTCTTAAAACATTATGAGATTTTTTTGTGATTTATTTTTTATGTTTGTTTATTGGTTGATTGATTGATTGATCGTGCCCAGCAGCTGTCGTTAGTATTAATGTATTTTATTTGTAGTCCAAGACAATTCTTTTTCCAGTGTGGCCCAGGGAAGCCAAAAGATTGGACACCCTTGTGATAGACATTAAAGGATGGAAGTTAGGCACACAGTTCTATATATGCATCTGACATTTAAGGAAAAAGCTATGGATGGACGGTTAAGCTTGTGCGTTGTCAGATCATAGTTAAAGCCATGGGATGAAATGTGATCACCTAAAGAGATTAACTAGAAATCCAACCCTCAGAAGTAAAATTGAGTAGGTCCAAAAAAAGGCTTGAGGTGTGACCTGAGGTCAGAATCTAAGGGGGTTTGAGGGAAGCATGTTAAGAGTACTACTAATTAACCATCAGTTCATTTGTGAATCACCTGCCTGGATGAAATATTTTGTTAATTTTTTTTAGTCCCTTATTATTGTTTTTAAAGAGTATATATGTCTTTCACAGGAAATTAATCTCTGTAAGTTCAGTGATGCATGTACTGCTTTTCCTTTTGAATCATTTGAATAGACATTACTTGTCATTTTTTTCCTCCAGAGTAATATGATTTATAATCATTAAACATTTTAGTCCTTGTTTTATACTAATTTAATAGCCAGCTTGGTATATTATTCTGATTCTGTTATCTACATTGCAATTATTATTGACTTAAAGAGAGTCACAGCAAATAATCTGCTTTTCTTTCATTCCTAGGCAAATACTGTGGTCTGGGGTTGCAAATGAACCATTCAATTGAATCAAAAGGCAATGAAATCACATTGCTGTTCATGAGTGGAATCCATGTTTCTGGACGCGGATTTTTGGCCTCATACTCTGTTATAGATAAACAAGGTAATTTTCACCTTATGCAGTGGCTCCTACAGTTTGTAATTTCTAATAACAAAAATAAAATGCTTTTTTTCAGTAGCTGTTTTCTGAAATTGGAATAGAGCAGAAAGACTGAACAGTTAATAGCATATATATAAATTTGACAAATAAGGTGAGATCAGTTTCAAAGTTCCAAAAATAAAAGTACATGAATGTTACTTCCCTTTCCTTAGTAGAGGAAATACTGCTGAAATACTGATTTTTTTTATTTTTATAAGGTTGGAACACAAACTGTATAACTTTTTTTTTTTTTTTTTTTTTTTGAGACAGAGTTTCTCTCTTATCGCCCAGGCTGGAGTGCAGTGGTGCGATCTCAGCTTAGCGCAACTTCCGCCTCCCGGGTTCAAGTGATTCTCCTGTCCCAGCCTCCCGAGTAGCTGGGATTATAGGCATGCGCCACCATGCCTGGCTAATTTTGTATTTTTAGTAGAGGTGGGGTTTCTCCATGTTGGCTAGGCTGGTCTCGAACTCCTGACCTCAGGTGATCTGCTTGACTCGGCCTCCCAAAGTGCTGGAATTACAGGTGTGAGCTACTGCACCCAGCCTATAATAACATTTTTAAAATTTATAAATTATTGAAATGTTTTATATCAATTTAAAACGTTATTATTCACAGTTTACTGCTTCATAGTGCTGTGTTAAAGACCATACTACCATTATTTTCAAAGAATAAGATCTCACATCCCCAGGAGTACCTGAGGAGTGCTGAGACAGCATGAAATAAACATGGTGTATTTCTAAATTGCTAATGTTTAGGAGGAAAATGTGGTGTAAAGGGGGAAAATGAAAAACAAGGTTATTCAGGTGCTGGTGAGGTTGTGGGGAAAAAGGAACAGTATACAGTGTTCGTGGGAGTGTCAGTCAGTTCAGCCATTGTGGAAGACAATGTGGTAATTCCTCAAAGACCTAAAGACAGAAATACCATTCAACCCAGCAATCCCATGACTGGATATATACCCAAAGGAATATCAATTATTCTGTCATAAAGACACATGCACGTGTATGTTCATTGCACCACTATTTAATAGCAGAGACTTAGAATCACCTTAAATGCCCATCAGTGATAGACTGGATAAAGAAAGTTCTGTACATACACATCATGGAATACTATTCAGCTATGAAAAAGAACGAGATGTTCTTTACAGGGACATGGATGGAGCTGGAAGCCCTTGTCTTTAGCAGACTAATTAATGCAGGAACAGAAAACCAAATACTGCAGGTGCATGTTCTGACTTATAAGTGGGAGCTAAATTATGAAAACACATGAGGGGAACAACACATACTGGGGATTTTTGGAGGGTGGGAGGTGGGAGAGGATCAGGAAAAATAAATAATGGATACCAGGCTTAATACCTGGATGATAAAATAATCTGTAAAACAAGGCCCCATGACCCAAGCTTACTTGTGTAACAAACCCGCACATGTACCCCAAACTTAAAAAGTTTAAAAACAAAAGATTATTAAATAGAATAGAATCCAAAATTTACCTGAATCTCTAAAATAAAATGCAAGACCTGCATGAAATCTCTCATATGTTTTAGCTGCTGTGGGATGTGTTCATTTCCCCCTGCTATGTGGGGGTACCATGATGAGAAAGTTTAAGAAGTGTTGCTAGTATAAGAATATATCAAAACAATCATTTAAATTTTTAAAAGTTGATATTTTGATATTCAGCATTGAATTAAGTTACCATTTAAAAGTTTAAATTGGCTTTTACTTCATATTGTATGAAATGAGGACATTATCAAGAACCTCCTAATTGTGAGAGTGCTGGGCACTGGGAATTATAGGGGAAAGCAAGCGATTCCTACTCAGCTATGGTGGGTTTTAGATAAACACGATATGTCTTATTGAAAGTTTCATTTAGAAAGTGATAGAGGAGAGAGCTGTTTTGTATGGAGGAACCTGCCTTTCTTTAGTTTATAAGCAATAGGGCAGGGTGTGAAGGCTAACAAAATCTGTCATGAAAAATGAGAAGGAAAATTCATTTGGATGAAATAGTAGAAAAGAACCAGAAACATTATGCCAAATGAACAATTAATATTTTTGACAGAACCAGGAAAACATATGCAGTGTGATGTTGTGGAAAGGACTCTAGGTGTCTGTTCCTGGAATCAAAGCTTGCCTCTACCACGTGCTAGCTGGCTAACCTCTGGCCAGTCATTTCACTGCTGTGAGTTGTGAGGACTGAATCTAATAAAATCGTGTACCGTTTGTAGGCTCATGACATAGCAGACACATACAATGTTAGTTTCCCCCCTTCTACCACTGTACACATGCATACACATGTTCCCCACCCCTACCACTGAGAGAGTAATGTAGAGAGCACAAGTGAGATGATAATGGATTACCGTCCTTTAAGTTTTACTTAAAGTCTTGGGGTTGATAGGTGAGAGGATAGATAATAAAGTTAATTTGCTTGTTATTTTCATTAAGTTTCTTAACCTTAATATCAGGTTAAATTATTTATTTTGATTCATATTTTTGCTTTTCTCTGTTATTTATCAAGTTGAAAGTTTCTGGAAAATAAGTATCCTCTTTTTTAAAAAAAAAAGTTTCTCACGTTAGATATTTAAATTATGAGGCTTTTTGACCCACAGAAATCTTAATATCCTGCATTAAATTTACTTAAGAATTGGCTATGACCTCAGATAAAAGAATCAGAATGTTGCGTAGCTTACAAACCTCTGCCAAATTTCAAGTGGCTATATTCTATTTTGGATGAATCTTAGCTTCCAAAGATTTTTGAAACAACCACCTTAATCAGGAATTTCTTTATACTAAAACTTTCAAAGTCATAATCATCTTGGGAAATCCTAATTTAACAGCTCTCTCCTGAAATCTTACTATTTTTTGCATGTCTTTATCCCATCCATCAAGCATGTGTTTTATCTGAACTAGAATGAATTGGCTGAACTATATTGAAGAGAACACTGGTTGAATTTCTTATTACTTCTTCTTGGGTGGCTTTTTGATCACAATTTCTTATAATGACCCATTCATTTGAAGGTTGCTTGGCTTTGGTTGAGGTCCTCAGTGTATTTTTATCCAGGAAACTTAACTGCCACAATGAATTCCATAAATGTTTTCAAGGAACCTAACTATATGTCTCTAGCCTAGAAGTCTAGTTGAAGATTTAAAGTATTTGGGAATGAAAAGATTGTGAAAAATCTTGCTTCATCAGCTACTTCATTTGTTAGGCTCTCAAGATGACTTGTGTTATAGTATGTGTTGTTGATAGAGTCATGATTTTGCGTGAGATAGACTAATTCTCATTAGCTTGTGCAAGAGCCCATTGTAAAAATCTATTCCTTTTGATTGCTTATTTCCTGCCCTATATTTGGCACCAAGGAAGCAGCAGTAGATAAGACACAATCATACCTTCATGGGACTTGCAGTATAGGGTTGGGAAAAGACATTAAACGAATACTTAATTGCAATTATGAAATAAAGTATAGTGAAAGAATCAGCAAATGATAGGGGCCAGAGGTGTGTGAGGAGTGGAAGATTGATAAAAAGGCAGAGTTTTCCTGAGGAAGTCACTTTTAAGCTGAGAAGTGAAGGATTGGAGTTTCCAGGCAGACAAGGAAGGGAAAACATTCTACAGAAGGGAACAGCAGGTGCAAAAACCTGATGGTGGAGAAGAGCTTTGGGAGAACGGAAAAACAAAGCCAGGGTAGCTAGAGTAGATTGGGTTGGGGGGTGAGTAGGTTTCATTATTCTGAACCTTATAGAAAAGGTAAGGGTTGGAGTTTTTTCCTAAGAGTGTATGGAAGCTGTTAAGAACAGAGAAGTGGTGTGACTGGATTTATGTTTTTGTTTATGCAATCTTCCCTGCTCTGTGAAGAGTGGGTCAAATAAAAGTAAGAATAAATGTAGAGAGGCCCATTAAGAGGCTGTCTGAGGAGCCAAAGCAGAGATGATTGAATTAAGATGTCTCATTATAAATGTAACTAGAATTATGCCAGTTTGTAAAGACTGTAGAAGTCAGACATATCTTCTACAGGGAACACTTCAATGAATTAGAGTTTATCCTGGTGGTATTTAAGCTCTAGGAAGTCTTTGAGCATTAGGAAGCCTCTTGGATGAAGCTCTGAACTACAGTAATGCCCGGGTTGTATCTTGGGCTCTCTATCTGGAGTCCTCTTCCACTTTCGTTTCTAGTTTTCATTAAATTTTTAATAAAGCTTTTTTTCTCCCTCTCTGCTATTTTTAATGATCTTTGAGCGGTAGTTTTCAGCTTTTTTCATTACCAGTTATCTCTTTCCATTTTCACCTGTAAACCTCATTTTTGAAAGATATAGTGAAAGGAAAAGTTCCCATTTCCTCAAGCAATTTGATATGTAGAAATATGAATCAAGACTTCCAACAACTGTGAGAGGACTAATATTTCTACTCTAAAGTAGCATAATCTCAACCAATTTCAACCATTCCACAGAAGCAGCCACTAAATACTTCCTTATACAAACAGCCACATCTATGGTCCTCATAATAGGTATGCTCTCTAATAATCTATTCTCCAGTGAACTATCATAAATACTGTTAATCGGTTTTCATCTACTGCGGCCAGACTTTCTGAAAATCTGAAGATGTATGTGGACCTTTGTGGTATCTTGGACATTTATATTGGCAATCCCTGTTTAGAAGTTCTATAAAAATTCCTGAGTTACTGCTGGTGTTACTGAGTGAGGCAGAACCTACCACATTAAGGTCCAGACTCAGGTAACTTGGATCTTTTAATTTAGTGTAATAATAAATGTGGCCAGCTGTGGTGACTCATGCTTGTATCCCAGCACTTTGGGAGGCTGAGGCAGGTGGATCACCTGAGGTCAGTAGTTTGAGACCAGCCTGGCCAACATGATGAAAACCTGTCTTTACTAAAAATATAAAAAATTAGCCGGGCATGGTGGTGGGTTCCTGTAATCCCAGCTACTCAGGAGGCTGAGGCAGGAGAATCGATTGTACCCGGAAGGCAGAGGTTGCAGTGAGCCGAGATTGCATTACTGCACTCCAACCTGGGCAGCAAGAATGAAACTCTGCCCCAAAATAATAATAATAATAAATGCTCCTGACATTTTATTCTGAAAAGTAGATTTAAAAACAGCAGTTGTCACTGGAATTGAAAAAATAAGATGAATTTTATAGATGATCTAAATTTCTATTTTTGAATCTGTTCAACAATGACCAGTTTCTAGAAGGAACTGGACATTTCTAGAATGGTTCTGGGTGATGATTTTTTAAAGTTGTAGTTATAAAACAGTGAACTCAGAAGAAATATATACATTTGCATTGAAAGCTTCAAGTCCTTCAAGATAGCATTTGTTCATATGTACCATAATTGGGGTGTGTGTGTGTGTGTGTGTGTGTTTACATGCATGATTGGAAAGTGGTGATCCTGGTATTCTTTTTGGAGAACATGAAATTGTCACTTAAAACATAATACTAAATCTGACTACTTTAGATTTCACCAACTCAGAATTTTGTAGTGGTCAGTCTAAAGTTTGCCTTTATTTTGGAGGGGAGAAATAGTAAATAGTTTAAAATTTCATGTGAAATAATGTTGATATTAACATACTTCCTAATTGGAACTCATCAACACATGTTCATTCATTGTCTGCCACCCCTTAGAATCTGATGACAGTGCACTTAAGACTTGTAAACAGCTGAGCCTGGAAAATATTCCCATTTAACAAGATTATCGTTGCTATATGATGGATTATTTTTAAAATTAACACCAATAGTATAAAAAATATTTGCTGCATTTTTTAACCACATCATTTTTGCAAATATTTGCCATTTTTTCATTCTTACATCAGATTATATCAGTTTGCAAATGAAACATAGGGCTGACTAGATAATTCCTTTCTAGCAGAGTCCAAATTTCTGTAACTGGTTATTTTTTTCCTGCATGGAATGTTTTCGGCTTTGAAAATAGAGTGTGAATTCCTTAGATTGTTTGCCTTCTTAACTGTACAGTAATTTTATAGAATCTGTTTTGTTTCCAGTACTACAGTTGGCTAGGTTCCTATTTGTTATTTTTATATTGGTTTCCAAATTTCGGTTCCTGTATGTGGCAAACATTTTAAAACTCTGATACTGTTAAACTTAGTAAGATTTTATTAATGAAGTTTCAGTTTACATTCCTATCTTTAGATATGCTTTTGTTTCCACACAAATGAGTATGTATAATGTTTGTGTGTATAATATAATTAACATGCAGAAGAATATTTGTAGTTTGGTGTGAATTTGTAGAACAAAGGTGCTGATGAACAAAGTGTTACCAATTTTGCAGAGAAAGAAAATTTAAACAATCTGTTAAGATGGTGTTAACCCAAAGAGGCAATTCACATTACAGGATAGAGTTTATTCCAAGCTGATAGGTAAACCTGAAGAGCATCTTAATGATTTTAATGTTTTCTATATGTTTAATTTTTTTTGGCATATTAGGAGTGCTGAGAACAGACTACATATATGTTTGTGCTGTCTTGTGCTATACAGTGACTCTATCCTTCACTGTTGGTAAATACAAATGTATTTATTAGCTTCCTAGATACTATGTAGGTCACAAAATAATTATGCTACATTTTAATGTTTTGTATTCATTTTTTAGTGTATGGAGATTTAGGTAAGGAGTTTGATTTGATCCAGTTAACCATGTGTAGCTTATAGCCTGTTTGACTACATAGTTTATTGCTTAGGCAACTGAGCTATGCTTTATATTATCCATAAGAAAGCATTAATTATTTTCGTCTGAGAAAATTTTTTCCAGGCTTCTACTGTGGACTCTGCCTTCATAGATGACATTGTTATATTCCTAAAAGAAACATGAGGTTTAGGCTCCACTCTCAGTACATAAAAGGAGAGAAGAGGTAAAATACCTAGTATAGTGTCTATTACTTAGTAAATGTTAATTGGCTCTGAATCACTATCAATTATGTTGTACTATACTATATATGTGAATTCCTCTTAACAGAATTGCAGATGCTAAAAACCAGTGCAGATTCCTATAATAGAAGCAAGGAATTAGTCTTAGGACCACACAATAATATTGTCAGGAGAATTTAGCCAAAGACCAGGCTTATCCTATATCGTTTAGCACCCGAACAGAGTAGCTGTTCATATATCTACGATGCAAGGCTGTTGACAAGATGAAAACTATGAAAGCAAGACTACATATTGTTTAAGGCTCTGGGAAATTGATTATTTCAAGAATTTTAGATCACATAAGAGAGAAGAATGTATAGGTGTACATTTTCTTGTTTCTGCCTGTATTTTCTTATTTCTAGTAAATAATACAGTAACTTAGGAATAGTACTTCTAAGCTTTCTTTTTTGAGACAGTCTTGCTCTGTCACCTGGGCTGGAGTGCATTGGTGCTATCTCAGCTCACTGCAACCTCCGCCTCCTGGGTTCAAGTGATTCTCCTGCCCCAGCCTCCCAAGTAGCTGGGACTACAGGCACGCGCCACCACACCTGGCTAATTTTTTGTATTTTTTTTTTTTTTTTGGTAGAGACAGGGTTTCAACATGTTAGCCAGGATGGTTTCGATCTCCTGACCTCGTGATCCGCCTGCCTCGGCCTCCCAAAGTGCTGGGATTACAGACATGAGCCACCGTGCCTGGCCACTTACTTGAGTTAGAATAAATATAGGCACTTGAGTTCAACTGTGCGAAAATGTTTACAGCAAATATAGTTGGTTACATACCAACTATATTGTGGTAAGTGATGGCTACTGACGCTACTGAGGGTCTTTTTCCAATTCAGTCAAGAACACAAAACAGTATTAATTGAAGGAAAATCTAAATAAATATATTTTGCAACCCTACAATCTCAGAAATAGCCAACACTGTCAATCAAAAATATTTCTATGATAGTAACCAATGTGCTGATATTTTTTGATTCATTTGTTAACATAAAATATATTTTCATGGTATTATATATGGGGCAACATAAGATTTCAGGTTTAAATATTTCATGCAACAGTTAAAAAGTTCTCTACCCTTTGCAGTTATTATGTGTTGAAATTGTTTTTAATTGTACTTAATTTTTTTAAAAAAACGTATGTAACAGTTATGGCAGATAATATAGCTAAGTTTGCGGTTGTCTTAGAAAATCTGATATTGGTGTCTTCAGAACACCTGACATTCCTCAGACTGTTCTTGATGATTGGCTTGCCGTCACTTTTGTATTCTCTCCTGCTCTTTCTTATAATCACATTATCCTGCCTTCAGAGCCCCATCTGAGATCTGCCTCCTGGACAGCCCTCTAGGATTAGGGAAGGCAGGTAATGGGGAAGGATAGAAACTCTTCTTATAGATACTATGGTTACACTTCCTTTGGGTTAAACTCTACTGTGAAGACTAGCGTATATTCAACACTGAAGATGCTCTTTGGGGGGCTACACAGAAAAAGAGGGAATGCCAGTTTGCTTCAGCAGAATCCCTGAGGGCATTCTGTTTACTACTGCCATCGCTGTTATCCACAACACCCAAATGAAGTGTACCATATATGTGATACTTTGTGCAGTAATGTGTTACTGTCATTTGTATGTATTGGTTGATTAAAATTACCAGAGTAAAATTCTATGCAGAGGCTGTCAGTTTAAAATGTAGCACATACCAGGCACAGTGGCTCACACATGTCTCCTCAACACTTTGGGAGGCTGAGGTGGGAGGATCACTTGAGGCTGGGAGTTCCAGACCAGCCACGTAGTGAGACCCCCATCTTTACCAACAATTTAAATAATTAGTTGGGTGTGGTGGCACACGCCTGTAGTTTTAGCTACTTGGGAGGCTGAGGTGGGAGGATTGCTTGAGACCAGGAACTTGAGGCTGCAGTGAGCTAGGATCTTGCCACTGCACTCTAGCCTGGGTGACAGAGCGAGGAAAAAGAAATGTAAATTATATACTGCCCTGTACTTTGAACATATTTGATTTTTCTGGTATTATAGGACACATTAAAGTGGATCCAGCAAGATAAGTGTTTTCTCAGTATTTATTATAATCTAAGCACTTCACATGTAAGTTAAAAGTTCATCTTTTAAGTTGCTCAGTCCAGAAAATTTAGTGTATCTTTGACTCCTCTTTTTTTCTCAAACTTCATATTCACCTGCCAGTTCTTCTAATATGTATGTACATATACCAGAATCTGACTACATCTTAACAGCTCTACTACTACCACTCTATTTCAGGTTCCAACTTTTACATCAATTATGGCAATAAATTTCTTACCTTTGTTTTTGCCCTCTCTCCCCTTCAGTCTACTCTGAATTCAGTGATCAGTGTGATCTTACTAAATTGAGTTTCATCTCACTCTACCAACTATCCTTATCTCCAAGATGCTCTAGCATTCAGCTTCCCATTACTTATCTGACTTCATCTTTTACTTGTCTACTGTGGCCTCAAACATGCTGAGCACATTTCCACACAGGGCCTTTGATTCCCACCGCCTATTCTCAGACTCAAATACCTCACACCTCACTCCCTCACCTATGTTAGAATTTTACTTAAATGTCATCTTCACAATGATGCCTGATCTGACCACTGTACTTAAAATTGTAACTCCCTAACTTTTTAAAACTTCCTTGTTCTCATTATTTTTCTAAAGTACAATACACATTCTAACACAGTATTTTTTTCTTACTAACATTATCTATTTTCTTCTACCTCCCCCCACTCCACCCAGAGGGTATATTCCCTATAAGAAGGAATTTTTATCTGGTAGTTGTTTGTTTTATCTCTGGTGCCTAGAATAACAACTGGTCATAATACATGCTTATTAAATATATGCTGAATGAATAAATGAACAAACTGCCAGCCCGGGCTCTTTTACTAGGCTTTATTTCACCCATCAATGCAGATATGCTACCTATGAAAGGACGTTGTTACTCTACGATAGCTTCTTTTTATTTTATAACAGTCTTATTAAGTTATAATTCACACACCATACAATTCCCCTATTTAAAATACACAATTCAGGGGGGCTGGCCAAGGTGAACAACTGGAAACAGCTAGTGTGTGCCGCCTTCATGGAAAGAAATAGAAGGGGCAAGTAAATGTAGCACTTCAACTGGAACACCCAGGTACACACACTAGGATTCATCAAGAAAATAACTCTACTCACAGAGAATGGAAAAAACAAAGCAGGAGAACCACCCACTCAGGAACTGGTGACTGGGGACCAGAGCAGGCCCCTAGTTTGCTGCAGCAGTCATGGAAAAGTGGCCAGACTTTCTTACATGGGTCCCCACTCCCGTATCTCCTCACTGGGCAAGTCCTCCAGGCCTGGGTTTCCAGCCTCCCCTCACTGGGGCTTTGGAGCCAGTAGCAGTTCTGCAGCAACCTGGGACAAGAGCTCAGCTGGGGTTTCCATCTTTCCTGTCTTGCAACCCTCACCTTTGCTGTTTCCAGGCTCTGGAGAGTACATGGGACTGAAGGCTGGTCTGAAACCCCCAGCACAGCACTCATGTCACAGAAAAGTGGTCGGACAGTTCTCTATGTAGATCCCGGTCCTCACTTCTCCTCACTGGACAGGGCTACCTGACCTGGGACTACAGCACAATCACTGTGCCCCACCTGACCAGTTCGATTAGATACAGCCCAGCAGTTAAAGGAACACCCACACAGAGAGATGAGAAAGAGCTAACACAAGAACTTCAGCAATTCAAATGGCCATAGTGTCTTATGTCCTCCTAACGGTTGCACTAGTTCACCAACGAGGGTTCTTAACCCTCGTTAGCTGGGTTGGCTGAAATGACAGAAATAGAATTTAGAATATGCATAGAAATGAAGAGCATCGAGATTCAGGAGAATGGCAAAACCCAATTCAAGGAAATTAAGAATTAACAATAAAACAATACAGGAGCCGACAGATAAAATAGCCAGTACATAAAAGAATCTGACTGACCTGATAGAGCTGAAAAACACTACAAGAATTTCACAACCCAATTGTAAGTTTTAACAGCAGAATAGACCAAGCTGAGGAAAGAATCTTGGAACTTGAAGACTGGCTCTCTGAAATAAGAGAGTCAGACAAAAGAAAGAATGAAAAAGAATGAATAAAACCTCCAAGAAATAAGGGATTATATAAAGAGGCCAAATCTGCAAATCATTGATATCCCTGAATTGGATGGGGAGAAAGCAAACAACTTGGATAACATATTTCAGGATATCATCCATGAAAGCTTCCCCAGCCTCAATAGAGAGGCCAACAGTCAAATTCAGGAAATACAGAGAACCCCTGCATGATTTTACACAAGATCTCCCCAAGACACATAATCAGATTTTCCAATGTCAAAATAAAAGAATGTTAAAGGCAGCTAGAGAGAAAAGGCAGGTAACCAACAAAGGGAACCCCATCAGGCTAGCAGCAGACCTCTCAGCTGAAACCCTGCAAACTGGAAGAGATTGGGGACCTATATTTGACATTCTTAAAGAAAAAAATCTTCAAGAATTTCATAACCAGCCAAACTAAGCTTCCTCAGCAAAAGAGAAAGAAGATCCTTTTCAGATAAGCAAATGCTGAGCAAGTTCATTACCACCAGACCCACCTTCCAAGACATCTTGAAGCTAGCACTAAATATGGAAAAGCAAAACCATTAAAACACCACTAGGAAAATACACTCAAGTACACACACCAGTGACACTATAAAGCAACCACACAAACAAGCCAGCATAATAACCAGCTAACAACACAATGGCAGGATCATATGCACACATATCAATACTAACCTTGAATGTAAATAGCCTAAATGCCCCATTTAAAAAGGCATAGAGTGGCATGCTGAATAAAAAAGCAAGACCCAATGATATGCCATCTTCAAGAGACCCATCTCACATGCAGTGACATCCATAGGCTCAAAATAAAGGGATGGAGGAAAATCTAACAAGCAAATGGAAATCAGAAAAATGCAGGCATTGCAACCCTAATTTCAGAAAAAACGGACTTTAAACCAACAAAGCTCAAAAAAGACAAAGAGAAGGGCATTACATAAGGTAAGGGGTTCAATTCAACAAGAAGACCTAACTATTCTCGATATATGTGCAGTCAACACAGGAGCACCCAGATTCATAAAGCAAGTTCTTAGAAACCTAAAAAGAGACTTAAGCTCCCACACAGTAACAGTGAGAGACTTTAACACTCTACTGACAGTATTAGACAGATCATCTAAGCAGAAAATTAACAAAGATTCAGGACCTAAACTCAACATTGGACCAAATGTATCTGATAGACCTCTACAGAACTCTCCACCCAAAAACACTAGAATATACATTCTTCTGATTGCCACATGACACATACTCTAAAAATGACCACATAATCGGACATAAAACAATCAGCAGATGCAAATAAACCAAAACCTACCAGACACACTCTCAGACCACAGTGCAATTAAAATAAAAATCAAAACTAAAAAAAAATCCCTCAAAAACCATACAATTACATGGAAATTAACCTGCTCCAGAATAACTTTGGAGTAAATAATGAAATTAAGGCAAAAATCAAGAAGTTCTTTGAAACTAATGAGAACAAAGATACAACATTCCAGAATCTCTGGGACACAGCTAAGGCATTGTTATGAGGGAAATTTATAGCACTGAATGCCCACATCAAAAAGTTAGATCTCAAATTAATCCAACATCACAACTAAAAGAACTAGAGAAGTAAGAGCAAACCAACCCTAAAGATGGCAGAATACATACAACCAAAATCAGAGCTCAACCTGAAGGAGAGTGTGATAGAGAAAAGCATTCAAAAGATCAGCGAATCAGGGAATTGTGTTTTTGAAAAAAATTAATGATAGGCCAGCTAGATTAATAAAGAAGAGAGAAGGGCCAAGAGCAGTGGCTCATGCCTGTAATCCCAGCACTTTAGAGGCCAAGGTGGGTGGATCACTTGAGGTCAGGAGTTCATGAGGAGCCTGGCCAACATGGTGAAACCCCGTCTCTACTAAAAATACCAAAAAAAAAAAAAAAAAAAAAAAAAAATTAGCTGGGCGTGGTGGCACGGGCCTGTAATCCCAGCTCCCCGGGAGGCTGAGGTTGCAGTGAGTCAAGATCACACCACTGCACTGCACTGCAGCCTGGGAAACAGAGAAAGACTCCATCTCAAAAAAAAAAAAAAAAAAAATTAACATTTGTATACACCAAAAACAGTCAAGCTGAGAGCCAAATCAAGAACACAATCCCATTCACGATTGCCACAAAAAGAATAAAATACCTAGGAATGCAGCTAGCCAGGGAGGTGCATGCTCTCTACAACAAGAATTACAAAACACTGCTCAAAGAAATCGGAGATGACACTAACAAATGGAAAAACATGCCATGCTCATGAATTGGAGAAATCATTATCATAAAAATGGCCACCCTGCCCAAAGCGATTTACAGATTCAGTGAAATTCTTACCAAACTTCCAATGACGTTCTTCACAGAACTAGAAAAAAACTTTAGAATGCATATGGAAACAAAAAGGAGCCCAAATAGCCAAGGCCATCTTAAGCAAAAAGAAAAAAGCTGGAGGGATCACATTACCTGACTTCAAGCTGTATTTCAGGGCTATGGTAACCAAAACAGCATGGTACTGGTACAAAAACAGGTACATAAACCAATAGAACAGAATAGAGGGCACAGAAATAAGGCCACATATCTACGACCACCTGATCGCTGACAAAGCTGACAAAAACAAAGAATGGAGAAAGGACTGCCTATTTAATAAATGGTGCTGGGGTAACTGGCTAGCCATATGCAAAAGATTGAAGCTGGACCCCTTCCTTACACCATATACAAAAATCAACTCACGACAGATTAAACACTTAAATGTAAATCTCAAAACTATAAAAACCCTGGAAGACAATCTAGGCAATAGCATTCTGGTCATAGGAACTGGCAAAGATTTCATGATGAAGACACCAAAAGCAATCACAGCAAAAGCAAAAATTGACAAATAGGATCTAATTAAGAGCTTCTGTACAGCAAAAGAAACTATCAACAGAATAAACAGACAACCTACAGAATGGGGAGAAGATATTTGCAAAGCGTGAATCTGGCAAAGGCCTGATATCCAACATCGATAAGGAACGTAAACAAATTTACAAGAAAAAAGAAACATTAAAAAGTGGCCAAAGAACATCAACAGACACTTTTCCAAAGAAGACACACATGTGGCCAATAAGCATAAGAAAAAAAGCTCAGTATCATTGATCTTTAGAGAAATACAAATCAAAACCACAATGAGATACCATCTCATACCAATCAGAATGGCTATTATTAAAAAGTAACACAATAACATGCTAATGAGGTCGTGGAGAAAAGGGAACACTTATACACTGTTGGTGGGAGTGTAAATTCAACCATTGTGGAAATGAGTGGTGATTGCTGAGAGAGCTAAAAGCAGAGCTGCCATTTGACCTAGTAATCCCATTACTGGGTATATACCCAAAGGAATATAGCACTCATTATGTTCATTGCAGCAGTATTTACAATAGGAAAGACATGGAGTCAACCTAAATGTCCATTAATGGTAAACTGGATAAAGAAAATGTGGTACATATACACTATGGAATACTATGCAGTCATAAAAAAGAATGAGATTATGCCCTTTGCAGGGACATGGATGGAGCTGGAGGCCATTAACCTCACAGGAAGAGAAAACCAAATACCACATGTTCTTTTAAGTGGCAGCTAAATGTAACACATGGACACATAGAGGGGAACAATTGGCACTGGGGCCTACTGGAGGGTAGGAGGAGGGAGAGGAACAGAAACAATAACTGTGGGATGCTAACTAGGCTTAGTACCTAGATGACAAAAGATACAGCAAACCCCCATGACACAAGTTTACCTATATAACAATCCTGTGCATGTACCCCTGAACCCAAAATAAAGTTAAAAGGAAAAATACCTGTTGGGTACTGTGCTCACTCTCTTAGTGGTGGGGTCTGTACCTCAAACCTCAGCACCATGCAGTATGCCTATGTAACCTGCACGTGTACCCCTGTGTCTAAAATAAAAGTTGAAATTAAATAATAAAATATCTGTATATAGAATTCATTAATTTTTCAGTGTATTCAGAGTTGTACAGTCATCACCATAGTCAATTTTAAAATATATTTGTCACCCTAAAGGAAATTCCTTAGTAGCAGTTATTCCCCATTTCTCTCCTCTTAACCCCCTATGGTCCTAGGAAACCACGTCTACTTTTTATTGCTGTAGATTTGCCTATTCGAGACATTTCATATAAATGTATCATATAGTATATGGTCTTTTGTGACTAGCTTCTTTCACTTAGCATATCTTCAAAGTGTATCCATGTTGTAGCATGAATCAAACTTCATTTCTTTTTATGACCAAGTAATATTCCATTGTATGTATATATACCCCATTTTGTTCATCCATCCATTCATCAGTTGATGAACTTTTGTATACAAATATTGGTGGGACGTAGGTTTTTAATTCTCTTGGGCATATACCTAATAGTGAGATTTCTGGGTCATATGCTAACTCTTGGTTTAGTATTTTAAGGAACTGCCAAACCATTTTCCAAAACAGCTGCACCATTTTAAAATTTTACTAGTACTGCGTAAAGACTCCAGTTTCTCCACGTTTTTGCCAGTGCTTGTTATGTCTTTATTTTCGCCATCTAATGGGTGTATGGTGGTGTCTCACTGTGATTTTAATTTGCATTTCCCTGATGGCTAATGATGTTGAGCATATTTTTATGTGCCTATTGGCCATTTGTATAGCTTCTTTGGAGAAATGTCTGTTCATATCCATTGTCTGTTTTTAAATTGGTTCCTTTGTCTTTTTAATGCCACATGATATTATGTATTCTGGATATTAGACACATCTATTTTCATTGACATATCATTTGCAAATGTTTTCTCCCATTCTGTGTGCTTTCTCTTTCTTAATGGTGTCTTGTGAAGTACAAAAGTTTTTGTTCTTGATGAACTTCCATTTATTTTTATTTGTTCTCTTGTGCTTTTGGTGTTTTATCTAAGAAATCACTGCTTCATCCAGAGTTGTGATATTCTCATATATTTTTTTCTAAAAGTTTTATAGTTTCAGCTCGAGTTTAGATCCACTTTATTTTGTATGTGGTGTGAGGTATGGGTCCAATTCATTTGTTTGCTTGGTGGATATCCAGTTGTCTCAGCATCATTTGTCTAAAAGATTATTCTTCCCCCCATTGAATTGTCTTGGCACCCTTGTTGAAACTCAGTTGACTATAAATTTGACGGTTTATTTCTAGACTTTCAGTTCTGTTCCTTTGATTATGATAACATACATTGCTATTGAGAGGTGACAATGTGCTAGCAGCCCTCACTCTCAGCGCCTCCTCGGCCTCCAGCCTCGGCGTCCACTCTGGGGGCGCTGGAGGAGCCCTTCAGCCCGCCACGGCACCGTGGGAGCCCCTCTCTGAGCTGGCCGAGGCCGGAGCCTCCTCCCTCTGCTTGCCGGGAGAGGTGTGGAGGGAGAGGCGCGGGTGGGAACCCGGGCTGCATGAGTTCCGGCAGGTGCGGACGCAGGCTTGGTGGGCCCCGCACACGGAGCGGCCGGCCGGTGGGCAGGCAGTGAGAGGCTTAGCACCCGGGCCAGCAGCTGCGGAGGTTGCACCAGGTCCCCCAGCAGTGCCGGCCAGCCGGCGCCACACTCAAATTCTCCTCCGGCCTTAGCTGCTTCCCCAGGGGGCAGAGCCCGGGACCTGCAGCCCGCCATGTCTGAGCTCCTCCCCCTGTGGTGGGCTCTCCCAGTGGCCTGAGCCTCCCCGACAGGCACCGCCCCCTGCTCCGTGGCGCCCAGTCCCATCAACAGCCCAAAGGCTGAGGAGTGCAGGTGCCAATCGGGACTGGCGGGCAGCTCCACCTGCAGCTCAGGTGCAGGATCCACTGGGTGAAGTCAACTGGGCTCCTGAACCAGATGGAGACTTGGAGAACTTATATATCTAGCTGGAGGATTGTACCTGCACCAATCATTACTCTGTGTCTAGTTCAAGGTTTGTGAATACACCATTTGGTACTCTGTATCTAGCTAACCTAGTGGAGACTTGGGGACTAGCACTCTGTGACTCTGTGTCTAGCACAAGCATTGTAAATGCACCAATCACCACTCTGTGTCTAGCTCAAAGTTTGTGAATACACCAATTGGTACTCTGTATCTAGCTAACTCTGTGTCTAGCTAGCTAGCACTCTGTGACTCTGTCTAGCTCAAGGATTGTAAAAGTACCAATCAGCACTCTGTCAAAATGGACCAATCAGCTCTCTGTAAAATGGACCAATCAGCAGGATGTGGGTGGGGCCAGATAAGAATAAAAGCAGGCTGCCCCAGCCAGCGGCAACGCCCTTGGGTCCCCTTCCCCACTGTGGAAGCTTTGTTGTTTTGCTCTTTGCAATAAATCTTGCTGCCGCTCACTCTTTGGGTCCACGCTACCATTAAGAGCTGTAACACTCACCACGAAGGTCTGCAGCTTCACTCTTGAAGCCACTGAGACAAGGAACCCATCGGGAAGAACGAACAACTCCAGACGCGCTGCCTTTAAAAGCTGTAACACTCACCACGAAGGTCTGCAGCTGCACTCCTGACAGCGAGACCACGAAGCCACCAGAAGGAAGAAGCTCGAGACACATCAGAACGTCTGAAGAAACAAACTCCGAACACACCATCTTTAAGAACTGTAACGCTCACAGCGAGGGTCTGCGCCTTCATTCTTGAAGTCAGTGAGACCAAGAACCCACCAATTCCGGACACACTATCAGAAATCTCTGGGGCAGATGGATTTTTTTGGAGCTAGGCTGTGTTCTTATTAGCTGGGAGCATTGTAGTAATGACAGGTTTCTGGAAGGCTGTTTACTTGGGAAAAGCTTTTAAGAAAGACATTTTAAAGCTGCTTAATTGCCTGCTTTATTTGATGTTGTTTTCTTTGCCTTTGTAAAGTCATAAAGGTCAAAGTGTATACTTAAGGCTTTCTTTATCTTCAGTCTTCTTGGCTCTCCTTGTAGCTATCCCTTTTGAATTCTTATTTTTCTCCTTTAGAACTCTTTTGAGCTTCCGCGAAATTTGAGAGCAAGTTTAGTGAGTTGCACATTTGCATGGCATAGTTTTGGAGTCTCAGTACTGCATGGACTTACAACCAAAGCCCTGTGCTGATCAAATAATCCATAGTTGACCAGATTTCTGGCATGTGGCTGGAAGGTGATGGGGCCAGCTGGCAATCTTCTTGTGGTTTAAGTGCCATTTTGGACCACACAGTACCTTTCATCCCAGGATATTAATCTTAGAAATTCAACTTCTAATCTTAGAAGTTGGAAATTTTTTTGGTGGAGCAGAAAGTGGAAAATTGATTCTTGTTGATGCTGGGCAAAGATTGACAGGAATAACTAGAGTACCGGTAATTCAATTTGCCTGCTCTTCTGGTTGGTCAACTAGGTGGTAGTGAACCCCTATTTAGACATCTATCCTCTTAAATTCCTAAAGCACAGATTAGCTTAACTGTCATTCAAATGCCTGGTTTATTAATATTAATTTATACAGTTGCCTTGAAAATACCCCTTTCCTACTGGTACAACAGTTATTAAGCTCTAGTTCAAGACACATTTTAGTTGAATAGTAAACACAAAATTTCTTCAGAATTGTAGCATAAAATGATCTGTGCTTGCTGTGGTAACCATTAATTTAACAAATATTTACATACTATTTAGTGTGCTAGGAGCTATCTCCATCAGTATATTGGCCACCCTTGACACAGTTCTTTAATGAAGCATTTATATGTAAAATCTTTTGTGATTGCCTTGGGGTCTTCCTCCAGGTTTACCTCCCTGCGGCTTAGTAAATAACTGGATTTAGCCAAACACACTAATGATCCAAAACTTTTATTCATCCATTGATTCAATAAATAAGCCTCCTGTATACCATATGCTGTTATTGCTACTGGAAATACAAAGGTGAGGACAAACAGCCTCAGGCTCTGTCCGGGGACTAGGCTTTTATAGAGTGATTTTGCTTATAACCCTATAATTACATCAACAAGTCAGGCTTATGTATTAACATAACCTTTGACAGCACAGAATAGTCATCCGTTTATTAAACAAAACTTAAGTGCCTACTATGTGCTAAAGGAATTTGACTGGTGAAGGTGAGGGACAGCTTCTGTGAGGAAGTGGCAGTGAAGCTGAGCTCTTAGAGAGGAACCAGCTAGACTAAGGAGTAGTGGGAAAGCCTTCCAAGTCAAGAGAGCAACTTGTGCCCTTGGGACTAAAACAAGGTTGGAGTCGCGAGAAGCCAAGGCAGGTACACACAAAACAGCAGAGTAAGACAAGGCCAGCATTTGAAGACTGTGTACACTGTGTTGAAGGCTTTGCTCTCTATCCTAAGAACAGAAGGAAGCCATTGAAATGGTGGGGTTTTTTTGTTTTGTTTTTTGTTTTTTTTGTTTTTTTTTTTTTTAACCAAAACCACTTTTTACATAGCCTATGAACTTAGTCTTAATTAGAGGCAGATTAGCTCTTGCTCAGATGTATTGATTTCTAGGCAGAAAATGTTAAATTTTAGAAGTTTTGTTTCTTTAGAGCAATGCTACTCCAGCTTCACTGTGCTTAAGAAATTACCGAGAGGACTTGTTAAAACAGATTTTTGGGCCCCACCTCCAGAGATTCTGTAAGTCTGGATGGAGTTCAAGAATTTGAATTTCTACTAAATTTCCAGAAGATGCTGATGCACCAGTCCTGTCTCTGGACCAGATTTTAATTAGCAGTTATTAATAGTTAGAGCCATAAAATTAACTCACTTTCTTTGTCATTGTTTTCCTTGTGTGTAAACAGCAGAGGATCATTTTTAGTTATATAATAACCAAGAAATATTTGTGTGTGTGTGTGTGTGTGTAGCTGTATTTTACAGAAACCACTTTAAAGCTACAAATTTTACTTATCTATGCATGTTCTAAATATATATATATATAAATCACATATACATGTGTATATGGTATATGACTTTCTGAGGTGATATAGTAAACAGTATTGAAGAGACATTGCTCCAAAAATCAAGAAACTTAATATCAGAAAGAAATTGTGATGAACAAAAATTGATAAAGTTTTTAGGACCCCCTTGACAGTGCCATTGAGATTTTTGAAAAATTAGAGCAGTACAGTTTGGAATTCTGAGACACTTGGAGTTTCAGCAAGGGAATCCTGTATATTAATGCAATCGGTTTTTTATTTTTGTTTTTCTAGATCTAATTACTTGTTTGGACACTGCATCCAATTTTTTGGAACCTGAGTTCAGGTATGATCATATTTGTGACTTTTTTTTTTTTTTTTTTTTTTTGCTTAAATGTTACTCTTCATTCACTTCTTCATTTTCATTCTGCTGTATACTCTTAGGGTTAATGTATATTGTGTGATACGTATCATTGTTCCGAGACTTCAATAAATTAGAGCTTATTTAAAGCTTATTTAAAGCATAAAGCCATTTAGTTGCATGTTTACATTTTGCTTTTATTGTAGCATTTAGATCTGCAAAATGAAAGTATTTTAATATGCTTTGAAAGTAGAACTAGTTGCTTTTCAAAATCTGGCAAAACTGCTAATAAAAGTTTAAAAGGTATTTATGTTTTTTCAAAAAATTGAAAGAGCATGGTTTTGGCTGTTTAGAATTCTCCGGTGTTGTTACTCAAGTACCATTTCTACTATTTTTCTTCTTTATGCCTTTATGCCTCTAATCGAGTTCCTATTTCTGTTTGCTGGCTGCCATTCACACTGCTGCCAAGCTGTTTTCCAAATACATATCTGACCGTTTCCCTGCTGAAAAGTCTTGAGAAACTACTTGTTATGAGAAAAAACAGTTGTTCCAATTTCCTTAACCTGGTCTTCTGGGTCTTTCACAAGCAGTCCTCAGGCCGTTTTTCCAGTCTTATCTTATGTTCTCCATATTGAAATGACTCTGAGTTATTTACACTGCTCTGAGCTCACAGAGCTTTTACCAGAAAACACTTGCCTCCTCTCTGGTTGGCAGGTCATTCTCATCTTTCAAGAGCCATCTTACTAACTTCCTCCAAACTTACTACCACTTCCCCCAAGAACCTTAATTTTGTCTTCAAGAATGGTTCTGTGTGGGAAGCGGGCCCTCTTCAGCATTTGAGGGGGACCCTGGTCAGCTGGGGTAACTCTGGCATCAGTGTATGGTAGACAGCTCTGGCAGAGGGTCAGCTGCACTCGCGCCACTCTCCAACTCCATGATCTGCCACAAATCCGAGCTCCCATTGTCCCTCTCCAGGGCTGCTGTACTATCGCCTAATGGCGTCCCAGCCTCCACTCATGATTCCTCGCTATCTCTTTTCTTCCCAGGAGCCAGAATCATCTTTTTTAAAAATACTAATCAGATTATGTATGTAAGCTGCCAAAATCCTTTACTGGCTTCCTATTTTTACTTAGAAATATATTCCAGACTCCTCACCATAGCCCACAAGGCTCCTGCATTACCTGCCCATCTGTCCAGTCTTCTCTCTGACTAACCGTAGTTTTGCTCTCTGCCACCTACTCGCACTGCTGTCCTCACTTCCAGACATGCCCCAGGCCGTCCTGCCTCATGCTGTTCTCTTCCCTCTGACAAGTGTGCATTTCCCACCACTTGTTCTAGTGACATCCCTTAACTCACTGCTGAGGCTTCAGTTTCTTAGAGAGCCACTCTGCCACCCCCATTCCCTGACTGGGGGCGGTACAGAGCCCTGTGTAAGAGCACGGACTCCAGAGCCCATTTGCTGCCTGCTAGCTGTGTGAATGGGCATACAGTTCCTTAATTTCCCAGTTCCCTAAAATGAGGACAACACTAGCATCTCCTGCATAGGGGTCTTATATGGATTACCTAAAGCACTTAGGGTGCTACCTGGCAGTTCATTCAGTTTACTGAATTATTTTGTTACTTGTATTAAGTTAGATTTCTTCCGGTTATTTCAGCGTGACTTTTCTTCATAGCAGAATCAAAATCAATTCTTTGTGTAAGTATTGGTTTAATGTCTTCTGCCACTGGGATATAAACTCAGTGAGGAAAGGGGCAATATTTGTTTGACTTTTGTAAACCCAGTACCTTGTACCGCCCTACACCCAACAGACAGCATAATAGACATTCAAATAAATGTGTTGGGTGAATGGGTAGCAGCGGGAGTGAATGTACTTCTTTTAATACAGCTTAAATTGGATCAATAGAGGGTTGGTAAAACATATTATGGCATATCCACAGAATAGAATATCATGTAGCTCTTAAATTTGATGAATAGGTCTTATAGTAAAAACGTGTCTACCATTCATTATGAAATAAAATAATCAAGGCAGTATGTAATAAGAAAAAAAAAGTTGCAAATGTGTGAGTAAAGACACATTATATATGTATGGATGGAAGAAAGTCTGAAGGGGCTTTTTAGAACTGGTGGTCCTGGCCGGACACGGTCATTCACGCCTGAAATCCCAGCACTTTGGGAGGCTGAGATGGGCGGATCACCTGACATCAGGAGTTTGAGACCAGCCTGGCCAACATGGTAAAACCTCATCTCTACTAAAAATACAAAAATTAGCCGGGGGTAGTGGTACGCACCTGTAATCCCAGCTACTCGGAAGGCTGAAGCAGGAAAATCTCTGAGACCCAGGAGGCGGAGGTTGCAGTGAGCCAAGAAGGTGCCATTGCACTCCAGCCTGGGCAACAGGAGTGAAACTCCGTGTCAAAAAAAAGAACTGGTGAGTCTTTCAGGGTAGTGAAATTATGGTATTCACCCTGAACTGAAAAATGTGTCTGTGATATTTTTGGGGGGTTGCTTTTTTCCCTGTAAAATGCAGCATTATGTAACCTTTTGCTTGTTTTCATTTCTCAGTAAGTACTGCCCAGCTGGTTGTCTGCTTCCTTTTGCTGAGATATCTGGAACAATTCCTCATGGATATAGAGATGTAAGCTGGATATAAACTTATTTGAAAATTGTGATATAACTTTATTTTTTTAGAACTCCAGAGTAGTTAGAGGTGTGTTAATTATATATCCTTACCTTTTACTTTTTTAAGACATTTTTTAGTAATATGCATTTTCTATTTTTCTGCTAAAACTGTTAGTGTTCCAGTACCAATAATCTATGTTTACGAAGAAACTGCCTAGATTAACTGATTTCTCGAGGAAGTAGAGTGTCTTGTTTATGAATTATTAAGAGAAAATTAAAAACGAATCTTTTCTTTTTCCCTTCCTTAAGTCCTCGCCATTGTGCATGGCTGGTGTGCATGCAGGAGTAGTGTCAAACACGTTGGGTGGCCAAATCAGTGTTGTAATTAGTAAAGGTATCCCATATTATGAAAGTTCTTTGGCTAACAACGTCACATCTGTGGTGTAAGTATATATGCAATTTAAAAAATATATGCTATCTATAATTAGCATTCTGGGTAGCAGTGGGCTAAGAACTAGCTAGATCTCAGCAATATCACTGTTAATGGTGTTCATGAAAGAACGTTTAGGCAGTAAGCACTCACGTTAGCGTGCTCAGTGTCTGTTTTTTGTTTTGTTTTGTTTTGAGACCGTTTCGCTCTTGTTGCCCAGGCTGGAGTGCAGTGGCGTGATCTTGGCTCACTGCAATCTCTGCCTTCCGGTTTCAAGCGATTCTCCTTCCTCAGCCTCCCAAGTAACTGGGATTACAGGTGTGTGCCACCATGCCTGTACAAAGTAACTTTGTATTTTTAGTAGAGACGTGGTTTCACCGTGTTGGCCAGGCTGGTCTCGAACTCCTGACTCATGGCCCACCCGCCTCGACCACCCAAAGTGCTGGGATTACAGGCGTGACCCGCCATGCCGGGCCAGTGTCTGCATATTTTGAAGAGTATAGGTGGTGGTGTACTACCTTAGCTTATTGTTCTTCAAAAATGTAGTCCTTTGGAAGAGTAATGTGTTTCTTCTGTCTTTTCTAAGTGTTAAAGTCTACATATGAGTCTAGAAGTTTGTTGCGAGATCCTCATTTATTTTACAGATTGAAAGGCTTAACTACTGTGTCCCTTATAGCACATGGGGATTCAAGATAATTGAAATACTTTAAATATAAATTTAAATTTGACATAAAGTATTACATCATACGCATTATTGTGAATCTTCTTTTCATTCTAAGAGAATATTTTAAGGATGTATTTTCGTGGTATCTATAGTGTTCTACTGTTTTACAAAACGTAGAGTAGGCATCAAAAGCAGAAGTTGAAACATTAAATAGAAATGCAGTGTTAGCAATCTGTTTGTATAAATCTTGTCTCTTAGATATGCTCAGTCTTTCAGACAACACTAAGGCTAATTGAAACCAGCTTTTCTTCAGAGGTCCTAGGCCAATTTTCATTCAGAAGACTCGAGTATCATCCATATCCAGATTGGTATACAACAGGATTCAGCAAACTTGTTCTGTAAAGATCCAGCTAATAAATATATTAGGCTTTACAGGCCACATGTCTCTGCATCTTATTCTTTTTTTGTTTTATTTACAGCTCTTTAACTGTTCTTAGCTCACTGCCCATACAAAACAGGCCATGCATGGGCAGTCATTTGCCCATCCCTGGTATAGACTCAACTACCTTCCCTTTTTTTTTTTTTTTTTCCTAGATTATTTTGTGCAGACCCTTTCATTCCTTTACCATGTTATACCTTTAGAAAGATTTAGTGTGTGTGAATTCTCTCTTTCATGCTTTAAAAAAGAAAACAGGGAAAAATTGCATCCTCTTGTAATGGTTCGCATGTCGGACTAAAGGCAGGAGTGTACACTGAGACTTCTTCCATGAGATGTTGATTTCTTCTTAAAAAAAAAAAAAAGAAAAGAAAAGAAAAGAAAAAGAAATCTATTAGTACCCAACTTTTCTTACATTTATCCCAAAACACTTGAGCCTCATTCTCTGAGAATTAGACCTTTTAGTGTAACATTTGCCACAGGAAAGTGTTAAGAATCCGTTTATTTCATGAAATAAAGTAGTGAGAGATTGACAGTAAACAATGAGTAAATAAATTATGAAAAAGAAGTACATATGAAAGATTACATAGAGAACATTTGCACAATCACATGTGAAACTGGGTGCTAGATACTGGTAGAGAAAGTTGTTTATGCTGATTTCAGAAGTTGTCCTGCTTAGAAATGAGACTTTTTCCCTAGGAACAATATTAGTTGTCTAATTTTTAGCCATACAGTCTTCTTGGTTCTTTTGTTGGGTGGGGAGAACCAAATCAAGAGAAAATGTTTCACTAAATATGCGGCAATCATGTGTTATGTGAGTATCACCAAAAAAAAAACCCTTCTGTCTTTCAGGGGACACTTATCTACAAGTCTTTTTACATTTAAAACAAGTGGTAAGCCTTTTATGGACTTTATAATTTTTTATTTATATAATTAATATTTTTGAACATTGTCAGGCACTGTGTCACTTGCTGATTTATTGTACTTTCTCACTTAGTTGTCATAATAACACCATAAGGTAAGATGGTTATCTAATAATATAATGAATAGAACAAATTGGAAGTTTTATATTTATAGAGAAATGGTCATGTAAGCAAGGAAGGTTCCTTAAGAAAGATGACTTTTGAACTTGTCTAAAGAAGTAATCAATTTGTTCAACAGAAAATATTTACTGAGTGCCTTCTTTATGTGCCAGGCATTGCTCTGGTTCGAGTAATAGAGCAGCATTAAAGTGAACAAGATCCTGCCGTCCTGGAGATTACATTCTAGTAGTGAGAGATTGATGATAAGCAATGAATAAATTATTGTTTATAAATAATATACTGTTTACAATATGATAAAGATGTAGGAAAATAAAGAAGTAGAACTGGACTGAAGTTGGGAAGGGCCTTCCTCCCAGGGAAGGCCTCAGGGAGAAGGTAACATAGGCCAGAAACCTGAAGGAGGTAAAGGAGTGAGTTACTCAGTTATTTGGGAAGAGTGTCCCAGGGAGAAGATAATGTATCTCCATTAAACTAACAGTCATGCTTGGAAATGAGCATGTTTGTAGGTTTCCTAATGATACACAAAGACATATGCCCAAGAAACACTTGCCTAGTTTTGAAATTTCTCTGTTACAGTGTATTATCAGCATAGTGTATGTTAATTAAAGATGGAATAGAAAGTTTTCAGTGAGCAGGTCTACATGCATTTTGAAATTATACCTGGAAACCAAATTTAGTCTTTTCTTTGTTTCAGGTTGTTATGGAACACTGGGGATGGAGTCTGGTGTGATCGCGGATCCTCAAATAACAGCATCATCTGTGCTGGAGTGGACTGACCACACAGGGCAAGAGAACAGTTGGAAACCCGAAAAAGCCAGGCTGAAAAAACCTGGACCGCCTTGGGCTGCTTTTGCCACTGATGAATACCAGTGGTTACAAATAGATTTGAATAAGGAAAAGAAAATAACAGGTTAAAAGATAAAATTTTCTAGAGCAATTTGTAACACTTACTTTATTTGAAAAACTGGTAGACATTAAAATTTTAATTACATGGTTTTATGTGTTTGCACTGATGTTAATATTACTGGAGACACATTTAATGAAACATGGCAGAGAAAAGGAGTTATTTGTGTTGGTCAGGGTTCTCTAAAGGGACACAATGGATAGGACAGATGTATATATAAAAGGGAGTTCATTAAGGTGTATTGACTCACATGATCACGAAGTAAAGTCCCACAGTAGGCCATCTGCAAGCTGAGAAGCAAGGAAGCCATTCCGAGTCCCAAAACCTCAAAAGTAGGGAAGCCGACAGTGCAGCTTTCAGTCTATAGTCAAAGGTCCAAAAGTCCCACAGCTGAGAACTTGGGAGGGTGATGTTCAAGGGCAGGAAGCATCTAGCATGGGAGAAAGATGCAGGCCAGGAGACTTAAGCCAGTTTAGTCTTTTCACGTTCTTCTGCCTGTTTTTATTCTGGCGGTGCTGATGCTGATTAAATGGTGCCGACCCAGATTGAGGGTGGGTTTGCCGTTCCCAGTCAACTGACTCAGATATTAATCTCCTCTAGCAACACCCTCACAGACATATCCGGGAACAATACTTTTCATCCTTCAATCAAGTGACACTCAGTATTAACCATCACAGTATTTAATTCGTAACAGCTTTTTGTTTCCATTGTACTGAAACTCTTTTTTAAGGTAGTGTTTCAGTAAAGTGGTCTTGAGACATCTAAAATAACAGTCTCTTACAGTCATTAAGAAAAATTCGTTAAAGGAGTCCATTTTAAATGATGAGATCATCAATTTTCCACATGTGCAGAGTATAAATTTAATTTAGGGGAACTTAGCAAATGGTCAGAATAATTGGTTGGGATTGGTTTAATTTTGTTAAAATATTTATTTTGTTTTGGTACTGTAAATAATACCAATAATCATCTTTAATCTGTTCATTCCCAGGAATCATCTTACCCAGTAGTCAAAATCTGTTTTACGACATTATAAACACAAGACACCAAAATAGAACAGTTCTTTACTTAATGCACACCCATAATTCTTCCTATCTCTCCAAGGGAATAAGGCCAAGGATTTAGTAATTGTTATGATGAAAACGTGCACTTGGATATGGAAATGAGCCTTAATTAGAAATGTTTGAGCTGTGCATTTCAAATGTTTATACTTTGATGCTGAACAAACTTAGAGAATCAGACCATGTGCATTAATGAAAGCAACTCTTCATTCCCCAGGCATTATAACCACTGGATCCACCATGGTGGAACACAATTACTATGTGTCTGCCTACAGAATCCTGTACAGTGATGATGGGCAGAAATGGACTGTGTACAGAGAGCCTGGTATGGAGCAAGATAAGGTAAAATGATTACCAAGGTATTTTTAAAAAACATTTTTAAAATGGGCGGTTGCCAAAAGTCACAGAGCTCTCCTGTATAAAAGAGATGTAGAAGTTAAGAACATCTTATACTACCCTCTTGCGGTTATTTTAGGTAGTGTTATTGGCCTTACTCTTCTGACTTTAGAAAATTCTCAGTGGTTCTAGGTTCCTTTTGGTGATTGTAATGGTGAGTACTTTTTTGATTTTTGTCATTGCATTTTTAATTGAATTGTTCAGACACTTTATTAAGAAAATCTAAAAGGGACCTTGTAATTTCTTATTTTTATGAAGCTTTTTACAATTCACCAGATGATGGAGAGCCTTTGTTCCCAGATTTCTACTCTGTAGGCAAGAGGTAAAAAAAGAATAAAGCTGAAAACCAACATGCATTAAATTATGGGATATTATAGACTTGAAAATTCATCTGAAGATCATCTCACCAACTTTTATCTGGGAAACTTCTGTTTTTTCTTACATGAAGAATTGCTCTAGCATCTAATTATAATTATGGAATCTTTGTTTTAGTTAGCAACAAATTATGAAGATGCTGGAATGAGCCAGAGGAAATGATAAGGGGTGGGGAGCAGGCAGAGATGGATGTTATTCAGATGTGTATCTCTTTGATCTTTAAATGGAGGAGTCCTCGTGCCTAAGGAAGATAGATGTCTCCCATCAGTACCAAAACTATGGGGCTGGGCATGATGGCTCACTCCTGTAATCCCAGCACTTTGGGATTGCTTGAGCTCAGGAGTTTGAGACCAGCCTGGGCAACATGGCAACACCCTGTCTCCACTAAAAATACAGGAAATTAGCCAGGCATGGTGGCGCATGCCTGTAGTCCCAGCTTCTTGGGAGGCTGAGGTGGGAGAATCACCTGAACCCAGGAGGTTGAGACTGCAGTAAGCTGTGATCACTCCATTGCAATCCAGTCTGGGTGACAGAGGGAGACTCTGTCTCAAAGTGGAAAAAAAGAACTGAAACGATGACATTTTTTTCAAACTTTCCTGAGTTTGATTTTGATTATATATTTTTATTTTTTATCATGTATGATTTGCTAAAAAGTCTTCCATTACTACTTTTCTCATCTCTCCGTTCAAAAACCTCCTAGGGGCTCATTATCTTTCATATGCATCTTAACTCCTTGCTTTTATTCAAGGCCTCTTTCTTCTTCTCTTCTCCTTGGCTTCACATGAACTTCATCTTTGGTGAGCCTCTCCCTGTTACAATAACAATACCATCTCCATACATATCTTCTACTTCATGCCCCTGAACTTGACTGCTGTTTATTCCTACCATGTCCATATTTATTTGTATCACATTTATTGTGCGTGTGGAATATAGCTAAATTTTTGGAATTTTAAGAATTGTTCAGGCTTATACTATAAAAACTTCTAACAACATTAAATGGTATTTCTGAAAAAGATTCTTTGTTGCATTCATTTTTGAAAGGTAATTTCTCTAAATGTAGAAATCTGGGTTGGCCAGTGGTTTTTTTGTTTTTGTTTTTTCCTTTCAATAATTGAAATACGTTGTCTGCTGTTTGCTGGCTTGCGTTGTTTTTGACAAGAATTCTGCTATTATCTCTGTTCCTCAAAATGTGATACATCTTTTTTTCTGTGGCTCCTTACAAGGTTTTCTTTTCATCATTTGTTTTAAGCAGTTTGATTGATGTGGCTTTGTAATATTTTTCTTCCTTTTTTTTTTTTTGCTTGGGGTTCTTTGAGCTTTTTGGATATGTAGGTTATGATTTGCATCAAATTTAGAAAATTGTAGTTCTTTTTTTTTTCAAATATTTCCTTTCCCCAATTCTAATTTTATGAATATTATGACCCTTAAAGGTATCTCACCATTCACCAATGCTCCGTTCTTTATTTTTTTCAGTCTTTTTCTCTTTGTGTTTTAGTTTGAAAGTTTTCTGTTTTGTCTTCAAGTTCACTAATCTATTCTTCTGAATTGGCTAATCTATTATTCCCGTCCAATGTATTTTTATCTCTGATACTGTACTTTTCACCTCTAGATGTTCAGTTTGGGGGTTTTAAGATGTCTCCAATGTGTCTCTGCTTTTCTCTATCTCTGGAACATAGAGCATATATAATAGCTCTTTTAATATCCTCATCTGCTAATGTTATCCTATGTCATATATGGGTCTTTTTATATTGATTGATATTATGGATCGTATTTTACCTGCCTGAATTTTTTTTATTGGATGCCAGACATTGTGTTACATTGTTTGGTACTGGGGTTTTTTGTTATTATTACTCCCTGAAATATTTTTGAGCTTTATTCTGGGATGTAGTTAAGCTACTGGAAACAATGTGATCTTTTCAAGGCTTGCTTTTAAACTTCATTAGGCAGGACCTGGACAGCCTTTAATTTTCTCATTTTTCTCCACCACTGAGACAATACTGTTCTTTTTTTTTTTTTTTTTTTTTTTTTTTTTGAGACAGAGTCTTGCTCTGTCGCCCAGGCTGGAGTGCAGTGGCCGGATCTCGGCTCACTGCAAGCTCCGCCTCCCGGGTTTACGCCATTCTCCTGCCTCAGCCTCCCGAGTAGCTGGGACTACAGGCGCCCGCCACCTCGCCCGGCTAGTTTTTTGTATTTTTTTAGTAGAGACGGGGTTTCACTGTGTTAGCCAGGATGGTCTCGATCTCCTGACCTCGTGATCCGCCCGTCTCGGCCTCCCAAAGTGCTGGGATTACAGGCTTGAGCCACCGCACCCGGCCGACAATACTGTTCTAAGTACTCACTGCAGTGTCCCATGTATTATGAGGTTTCTCGTTCTACCTGTTGGCAGTGTAAGGAATTCCCAGACCTGGGGAGCTCTGAGACTTGTCCTGCTGACTCCTTCCAGTGTTTCTTTTACTGGCCATAGGTCGTTTCTTTACATGCAGCTGAAGATTTAAGGGAAAACTCCTTATACATCCTAGAAGTGCCTCTCTCTCACACACACACTCTATCTTTATAGTTCTCTTCTCTCCTAATCTCTGCCTATAAATTCTAGCTACCTTGTTGGCCTCCCACTCTCAGCTCTGTCTCCGTAACTCAGTGAGAACGGCAGGCTTTGTTGGGGATCTCCCTCCCTGCATTGTGGCCTGGAAACTCTACAGACAGTACTGGGACAGTAAATAGCAGGCCTCACCTTATTTGTTTCCCTTCTCTCGGTCATTATTGCCCGAGGCAGCCTGTTGGCCCGAGTCTGAGAACTGTTGTTTCATATATATTATCCACTTTCTCAGGTATGTTTAGGGCGGAACGATAAGTCTAGTCCGTTACTCTCACGGTCAGAAATGCAAGTCCTCACATTGAATTGTATGAATTAACAGACTTTTCCCGCTCATCTAAGTCCATCTGCTCCCTCATCACCTCCAACTCAAGGGTAATTGGTGTATTCATTGTACCCTTTTCTGAGCCTGCACATGTGCATGAGCACACAGAGACTGCCTTTGGTTTTGTTTTCAGAAAATGGGATTAGTATATATACAATTTGTTTTCATAATATGTCACTTTCTAACATTATACCATATTTATGTGTGGTAATCAATAAAATTTCAGTTTCTTGAGGGTGGGAACTGTAGCGTCCATATCCATTTTCTCTTCATGACACCTCACATACTTCCCTGTACATGCGGATTCTCAGTAAATGCTCATAGGCTGACGATAGCAAATCTTTTTTACTCAGTTTTTATAAAACCGAGACAGCAATATAGGGGAAGATCTTAAAGATAGTTTTTATGTGTTAAAGTAATGATTTGTTATCATCCCTGTTCCACCAATATAGTAAGAATGAAAATAATGACCTTTATTTCAGAGTAATATCTAAGGAAATCACAGGAACTCACTAGCATGGAAGCTATTGTAACTGCAAAACAAACTTTTTAGGAAATGAAGGATAGATGTATAGTCTAATGCCAAGTGAATTAGCCCAGAAGAGATAGAGCCACAATACTTGGAAATAACTTGATTGAGAAGTTAAACATTTACTTAATCTCACCTTAGCTGATTAAAAAAAAAAATCACTTTGATTTTAGGCAATATATTTATTAATTATTAATTAGACTTATTAATTAATGGTCTTTAGAAACTACCTAGTTGATCTGACCTAGAGAACAAACAGGGCTCTTTTTAGCTTATTGGAGGCTATACTTAAGTCAGAAGACCCAGAGTCAAGTTGCTGCCCTGTCATTGACTAGCTGTGCAATCCACTTACAGATTCCTGTGCCCTCCTATTTCACAGGGTTGTCTGAATTAGTTGCATTTAAATGTTTTATAAATAATTAAGTGCTGGTCCATTATAAGATACTATCATAATTTGCTTGAAGTAGAATGAGACTCACCTAGACTCATATTTTTACCTAGGGATTATTTTTATAATGCATTTGTTGCTGTTTAGTTACAATCATTAAATTAGTCACAGGTCAAGCGTGGTAGCTCACACCTGTACTTCCAGCACTTTGGGGGAGGTCTAGGCATGAGTATTGCTTGAGGACAGGAGTTTGAGACCAGCCTGAGCAACATAGCAAGACCCCTTTCTACAAAAATAAAAAGTCACCAGGTACAGTGGCTCACTCCTATAATCCCAGCACTTTGGGAGGCTGAGGCAGGTGGATCCCTTGAGGTCAACATGGTGAAACCCTGTCTCTACTAAAAATACAAAAATTAGCTGGGTGTGTTGGTGCACACCTGTAACCCCAGCTACTCAGGAGACTGAGGCAGGAGAGTTGCTTGAACTTGGGAGGAAGAGGTTGCAGTGAGCCAGGATTGCGCCACTGCACTGTAGCCTGGGCAACAAAGTGAGACCTCTTCTCTAAATAAATAAATAAATATTGCCACACATGTTGGCATATGCCTGTGTAGTCCTAGCTACTCAGGAGGCTGAGGTGGGAGGATCGTTTGAGCCCAGGAGTTCTAGGCTGTATTGCACTATGATCCTGCCAATGCATTCCTTGGATGACAGAGCAAGACTCTATCTCTAAAAAAATTAATAATTTAAGCATAAAATAGCATTTCAAAGTCACTTCTAGTTTAAATAGCAGCATGGAACGAAAACCAGGATTATAATAGGAGAGCTGTCTTACGCAGCTTATCCAGTAGGTGGAGGTATGTACCTGTTATATGTTTGTTAGTATATGTTCCTTAGTATATGTTCACCTTCAGCCTGTTGAGAGAAAAATTATGAAAAGTACATAAGCGAAATATTTCCCCTAAGACCTGGCATGATCAATTTTGTTTTCCTTTAAAAATTAATATATTTAAATAGTTGTTAATTCCACAGGACCAGAGTTACTAATTTATTAATAGGATAAATTGTCTCACTGGATTTGAAAGCTTTTACCCAAATGCCAAGTTAGCCCTGTTGTTAAGTTCTTAAATCATCTTAAAATCATTTCTATATTATTTTCTTTTATAAACTTTTGATAAAAGTGTGCAGCATCTTAATAGTTTTCCAAATTGTGATTATTTTCTTAAAAATTAATCCTTATTGTCATACTTTACAGATATAATTTAAGGCCTAGAGCAAAGAACAAAAACATTTTAAGTGGAGAAATTTAGCCCTAACCACTGTTGATTTAAAGTACCAATTTTTTTGTTGCTTTTTTTAAAGGTATTTCAAGGAAACAAAGATTATCACCAGGATGTGCGTAATAACTTTTTGCCACCAATTATTGCACGTTTTATTAGAGTGAATCCTACCCAATGGCAGCAGAAAATTGCCATGAAAATGGAGCTGCTCGGATGTCAGTTTATTCCGAAAGGTAAAGAGATGGTGTGTTTATGATATGTTATTTTTACTGGATTGCCAATTTAAAATGATTTTGCTATTCTCAGAGAGAAGAATTAATAATGTGAGTGTTTTTCTGGTTAAACTCTAATTACAATATCTTCTTAAAGGGATTTTTAAAAAATAAATGGTTACCATATTAAAAAGTTACTTATCAGAATGGTTTCCAAAATTATAAGTGGAAGAAGAAATAGCATCATTCATGAGATAATGTAAATGAGATCACTTTCCAAATTTAGTCTCAATCGTAATAATTTTAAATCAGGTCTCATGTACTATAATATTTGTTTAACATAAGCATGAAAGATTGTAACAATACATTTAAAGCAAGAATAATTTATCTCAATATTACACATTTTAATATACTGTTTACTGTTGTACCCCCAAAGGCTCCCACAGTGCCTGACACATCGTTGACCCTCCATAAATAATTATTAAATGAATTGAATAAAGTGGATGACTCCTTTATAGCTTTAGCATTCAACATCACTTTCCACCCCATTATTCTCCTTCCTAAGATTATTTTCAGATGATTTAGTTATTTAAAAACTGAGAAATCCGGTATATTTGTGCATTTATTGCAGAGTATAATGTTTATCCTTCCAATATATTTCTCTCTGAGAGTTAAAATTATTCTGCAGAATTAAATAGAAAACATTGAAGACATTTAACATTACTATTTTTAACTATGATTTTTAAAAACAAAATGTTTAAATTTTTCTAAACCATTTTTCAAGGTCGTCCTCCAAAACTTACTCAACCTCCACCTCCTCGGAACAGCAATGACCTCAAAAACACTACAACCCCTCCAAAAATAGCCAAAGGTATGCCTGTTTTTAATGTGAGAATTTGATATTCCTTGGATTTATGGTGCAACTTTCCAAAAATATATTAAAAGCATTATCAAATAAGTTTATGTTAATTAAGTTGGTACAGATTAAAAAGAGCTTTTAAAACTTTTTTAAAGGTCGTGCCCCAAAATTTACGCAACCACTACAACCTCGCAGTAGCAATGAATTTCCTGCACAGACGGAACAAACAACTGCCAGTCCTGATATCAAAAATACTACCGTAACTCCAAATGTAACCAAAGGTATGCAAACATGAAAATGAACGCCTAGTACATAGGGTATTGTTTTGTTTTTAACTCAAGTTTTCACGGGCATTTTTAAACCCTCAGTGTCTTTTCTTCCAACTATAGTTTTTAAGTATAGCAAAAAAAAAAGATTTTCTTTCATTGGAAAAGACTGCATTGATCTAAGTTCTAGTCTCTGCTGCCGTGTAGAATTGCTCTTTAAATATTTAGAGGAGGCCACTGTGTTGCAGGCCTCCTCTTGTGATCTATTTTTCCTTACAGCTAAACATACTGACTCTCAGGCTTAGAAATACAGTATTTTCTAGAAATAACTGAAATCATAGCAGGAAACAAACGTGTTTCCCTTGATAATATATTAATTTGATGGATAGGGAACTTGATGGCAAAAAGGAGAAAATAAAAACAGAATTTTAGTGGAAACTAATTGTTAAAAAAATACTCTTGAGTTAACATATTCATAAAGAAAATAAACCTTTGGTCTCTTTTTAAGTGTTTGCAATTATATTTTTTAAGATTATAAATACAAATTTATTAGAATTTACTTTCAAGTTTTGTTGTCAGTGATAAATAAGGTCTCAAAGTATATAAAACATAGTAGTCTTACTAGTTGTTGAAAAACAAAATTTCAATTGAATTCAAAAAAGTGTCATAGTAGACTAAGTATTAGGGTTTCAGCTACTCGGTTTCAGGAAAGTGCGGAGAGAGAAAGCAATTCATTCAAAGTAATTTGTGCCACCTAGAATTTCAGTCATTCTCATTTTTTGAAAGTTTGCCTGGATTCAGGTAACTTTCTCTGACTTGCCCAAAGAGAGAATCAAGAGTTCCCAGAGGCAGGAGATCCTCAGCATCTTTTAGCTGCTTACCAGTTGTCAGAAGGCGTGTACTCAGGCAGAATCCCAGACCACATGCCTGAACGGAGATCAGTCACTGAAAAGTGTTGCTCATCTTAAAATCTGATTGCATCTTAGAACCTCAAGGCTAAAAGAGTCCTTAAATAATTTCCTTCCGGAATTAGGATCCCTGTATGCCCAAAAAGAATAACAAAGAATGAGCTGGTCTTCTCAGAGACCTCCTGTCTCTTTTTTGGGGGGATGGTAGTATGTGAACTTATTTTTTGAATCTAAGAAGATGTTTTAAGGCCTCTGATTAAATCACACAGCATCCATCTAAACTTGAGTGTCCTCTCTAGTGTCACAAATCTTACGGAAAAAGCACATTTACTGTTGTGAATTCTGAGTACTTTCTAGTCTAAGTCATTATTTCTGTTTACACATTTCTCCATTTTTACAGCCAGGCCGAGAGTGATTTCATGGAAAAGATTATGTCATGGTCAGATTTGTGCCTCTGTAGTTTCCAGGTCCTCCCTCAGTGGGGCCTGTGGCACCAGCTGGCTGTCCTTCTAAAAGGCTGTAGTAGCTCTTCTGTCCGTTCTCAACTGTAGCTATTTTAAATATTCCCCTTATTTTCAAACCCTTCACCCAGATATCTTCACCCACTCTCAGTTACTGCTCCAACTTCACAGAGAAAGTAGGGAGTTTCCTTCCAGTGAAACTCCCTTTTTGTGGTGCCAACAAACCTATCTGTAGCCTCCGTTCACTGCAGTGAAAAGGGGGCTTCTTTGTGTTGCACAAGGCTGATTTTATCACCTGTGCCCTGGTTTGCCTCCATCCACCTCTCAGGGACCCGATCTTACTGATTATCCTCTCCCTCTCCTATATCTTCAGCCTCTCTCTCTTTTGAATATAGTTGTTTTAAGGAATAAAGAAGATACTGCAGATTAGACTCATTGCAGTGTCCGGCTCTGAGCCCCCAGTAAATATCAGCAGGTGCTGCTATTGTCATCTTCATGGCAAGTAGGGGGTTGAGGGACAAAGGAAGAAACTAATATCCCAAATGACCTTAGGCAGATCATTTTCTATATCTGGGCCCAGAATTCCTTATCTCTTTAGTGAAATTAGGGGATTAAATTATCCCGAAATCTCTCCCAGTTCCAGCATGTGCTGGCTTCTGACCTGTTCACACACACATTTCCAATTGACTTTCTTAACACCATGTTGTTACCTTCCCATATATATGTGAATGCTTTGCCATTATGATTTAACATCATTTCAATTGCTGGATTATTTTCTCTTGTAAGGAGGATACCATGATTTATTCCCTCTCATTTTTGGGCATTTGGATTATTTCCAATTTTTCACTCTTATGCAGAAACAGGGAGAACATCTTTAAGGATGCATCTTTTTTTAGTTTCTGAGAGTAAATTCTAGGCATGGAATTGCCAATAGATTTTTGCACATATTGCCCAAAAATGCCAATCAGTGAGATAGTATCAGTTTATATTTCCATTAAAAAATACCTGTTTCCCAGTAGCCTCTTCATCAATTCGTTGCTGTTTTAAATATTCGCCACTTTGATTAGCAAAAGTAGTATTTTGTTCTTGTTTTAACTTTTTTTGTGTTGGTTGTTTAACTTGTATTTCTTTGAATTCTAGTGAGGCTAACATATTTAATGGTTACTTGTATTTTTTAATGTACTGCTAGTTAATCTCTACTGATTTTTCTCTTAAATGTTTGGATTTGACTTGTAATGCCCTACATTATAATAATTATTTACAGTAACTCTTCACATATGTAGAAAATATATTTTCCCAATTTTTCATTTGTCTTTCAATTTTATTTTAGTGTTTTAAAAACTTAGGAAAATTTCAAATCTATACACAGATGGAATAAATAGTGTAACAAGCTTTTGTGTATCTGCAAAAACTGTATTCTGCAGTTACCACCACATGCCATAGTCTTGACAAATAATGTTTATGGTATTTCTGTGAGGTAGAAAAATGTTGAAAGATGATGTGGTTAATTTTCCCTAGTGATTTCTGCCTTTGGTGTTAATATGGCTTTTGTCTGTCTGTTTTTGTCTTTGTAACTTCAGATGTAGCACTGGCTGCAGTTCTTGTCCCTGTGCTGGTCATGGTCCTCACTACTCTCATTCTCATATTAGTGTGTGCCTGGCACTGGAGAAACAGGTTTGTACATAACTAGTTCATCTGAGCCCAAAACCACCAAATATGAAGTAGAAGCTAAATATAGAATATGAACTACATACAGTGTTTACTGTTTGAGAGTAAGAGTTAAGGTAGTTATTAGAATGAAAATTTCATGCTTCTCCTTTATTCCCATTAAAAATAAGTCAGTTCAGTTCCACAATTACTAAGTACCTTTTTTGTATCAAGTTCTGCATTATACACTGGGATATGTACATTAATAGGAACAATTTCTGACACATGATAGTTACATTTACTTAAAGAATGAGACACAATTCCTTTCTCTGAAGTGTTTAGCAGGGTTGACTAACAAGAAACTATGTCATGTGGTTTGATGAGTTATTTATGTTTTACTAAGGAGAACCATGAGAATTAACTGAAATTTTTTCTTCAGGAAAGGGGAATCCTTAAGTTTAGCTTGCTTTGCCTTAAAGGAATTGTAGTTGGCTAGGTAGAGGAAGGTAGATGTCTTTGTTTGGGCTGCTATAAGAAAATACCATAACCTGGTGACTTATAAATAATAGAATTGATTTCTCACAATTCTGGAGGCTGAGAAGTCCAAGATCAAAACACTGCAGATGTGATGACCAGGGAGGGTCTGCCTTCTGGCTCATTCATCGACAGTGCCTTCTTGCCCGATCCTCACATGGTAGAAGGGATCAACGGGCTCTCTCAGGCCTCTCCTGTAAGGGCACTAATCCCATTCATGAGGACTCTGCCTTCATGACCTAATCACTTACCAAAGCCCCACTTTCTAATAGCATCACTTTGAGGATTAGGATTTCAACATACGAATTTTGGGGAGATGCAAATATTCAGACCATAGCAGTACAGAATGTCCCAACCTGAGCGAATTGTTTGAGCAAAGGCACAGAGATACGGAATGTAGGCAAAATAGTGAGTCATCGCATGTACATTTGGCATGGGAGAGTCCTAAGAAGTAACCATAGAGGTGCAGTCTGGGCCTGGATCAGGAAAGGCTTTTCTGGAAGAGAGAAATTTAGATTTTATTCTATAGATGGAAAGTCATTGAGTGTTAAGCAAAGAGGTGATATTGTCAGCTGATCGTACAAAGATGGTGGCAGTTTTGAAGATAGATTGAAGAGGAGGGAGGCTGAGAGACTTAGCAAGATGAGTTAGGAAACCACTTAGGGCGGGCTGGCACATAACACGCTGATTCTAGGAAAGGGAGAAGAGTTGAAGAGGAGACGTTTCCCAGTAGCATCGACAGGATGCATGACTAGTTGTCTAGTAAGGAAGAAGTGATACAGGAGGAATCTGAGGTTTCTGGCTTGTGCAGTTAGACCAGTCATGAGTTGAGATAACAGAGCAGGAGGGACAGGTTTGGTGGAGAATGAGAGTGACTTCATGTGTTCAGCCATTCAACAAATATTTGAATACTTGACTCTTACCCTGTCCCAAGTATTGAGCCATGTGCTGGGGATTCCAGTGATGAACCCCAAAGCTTACAGATTAGGAACAGATGCAACGCAAAAAAAAACCTCCCAGCTGTAACACCAGCCATAGGATACATGCCATGGGAGGAAGCTGGCGGATCCCACCTTCATGAGCAGGCTGTCTGAGCAGAGACACAGTGAGTGAGTATGAGAACAGTAGGGAAAGGAAAGAGCTTTAGGAAATGCCAAAGAGGAGAGAGCATGATGCATTTAAGGAACTTAGCAACAGCAGTGGTAATAGTGATGAGGCCCGCAGCAGCAGTAGCTAATTTTTATAGAAAATTGAATGCTAGGCCGGGCGCGGTGGCTCACGCCTGTAATCCCAGCACTTTGGGAGACCAAGGCGGGCGGATCACGAGGTCAGGAGATCGGGACCATCCTGGCTACCACGGTGAAACCCCTTCTCTACTAAAAAATACAAAAAACTAGCCGGGCGAGGTGGTGGGCGCCTGTAGTCCCAGCTACTCGGGAGGCTGAGGCAGGAGAATGGGGTGAACCCGGGAGGCGGAGCTTGCAGTGAGCCGAGATCTGGCCACTGCACTCCAGCCTGGGCGACAGAGCAAGACTCCGTCTCAAAAAAAAAAAAAAAAAGAAAATTGAATGCTAATCTTAGACACTATTCTACATAATTATTCTAAATACATGTATTAATTCATTTAATCCTCAAAACAATCTATGAAGTAGGTACTATAATCCCCATTTTACAGGAGAAAATGAGACACAACATAAAGAACTTGCCCAAGGTCCCTCGGCTGTTACATAGCAGAGTGTATGTAATACACTCTGTATTGTTTCTGCCATATTTGTGGTGTGTATAGGAGGGCATCCAGAATGAATTTCCACATACTGAAAACAACAGAGAAACATAGCAGAGTTTTGGACCAGGCTTGAGAGATCATGCTCTTACCCACTGCTGCTCTGAACACATAATAAATAAAGTATAACCTACTGTTACTAAAGCACGGGGTGAAGGGGACTGAGGAGTGCTGCTGTTGAGGGGGCAGTAGGCAGGCAGAGCCTGAGGTCAGTTTGGCATAGAGTTGAAAGGACCCTGTGGACATCCAGACTCCTGAGGCAATTCGACCACACGCCTGGCGTTGACACAAGATCTGAGCTGGAGAATTGAAGTTACTGTTAGGAATGTAGTCGAAATCACTGATAAGTGGCTTTATGACAAGGAGTAAAGGAGCAGATGCCATTAATGTGCTGTGGAAAATAGGGAGGAGGAGAATGATAATAAAAACAGCTGCAGTTTATTGAATCCAGAGCTCATTCTAAGCACTTTATATGTAATGAATACGTAATCCGAAGCTTTGTCACTTGAGATTATAAAAAGTATATAAAATCCTTTATAGTACAACCTATGGCTAATATTCATGCCCTAAATGTGTTGTCGTAGCCATATAGGGTGTCTAACTTCTATTTAGAAAAGAGGATTTATTTATTTTTTTGTTTCTAAATCATATGATGATTAGAGCATTTTCAGGGAGAAAGGTGTTTAATCAGTATATTTTATTTTCCATTCAAGTTTTTCATTAACATCTTCAACACTTACTATCTTTTCTACAAATTTTATACTGCACTTTGAAATAATGAAGTAAGTATAGCTACACTTTAAAATGAGGATGCATTTAGTATCAAAAATAGTCTTATACTGGAGAATGTTTCCTAGTAGGAAAAGCACATGGCTTGGGCTTTTTATGAAAACCGCATTTGTGACCTTGAGCAGTTCGCATAGCCATCTTGTCCTCATCTGTAGACTAGAATAATATCTGCTTTCTCCTTAGCTTGCAAAGACTAATTTGAATTAGATTTACACCCTTGAATCAGAAAATGTTATTTCATTTGCTTGGTTTTTCTTTCTAAAGGGCACTCGGTAAATACTAGTTCTTAATGGAGGGAAATTTTTCCTGGGGAGGAGAAGTTACAATTCTGAGAGGTGGGCTGAGGAGGATCTTCTTTGATGCATACGTGACTCTCGCTTCCCCCAAGAGAATTTCAGTGCCTCCCAGGCCTGGAGAGTCATGTTCTCTTCCCTCTCCACTTGTCACTGTTAGTGGGAGCATTGACTTATCCTGGGATGGTTGGAGGAATCAGATCTATGCAATTAAGGGTATGAGACCCTTTAAACTTCTCTAGGGAAAAAGACTGTAGAAGAAAAGCAAGAAGTTGGAGGAAAAAAATGCAGAATAGAAAATCAGAAGAAGATGGGTTTTTTAGATCTGTGAATTTTATGACTCAGTTGATTTTTGGTATCTTTATTTGAAACCAAAACAGACTTAGCGTAATTTACCTATAATAACTCACATATCAGAGGTGATTCTTTGATTTGATTCAGTCTTTTCATCGAGAGACTTTGCATTTTTACATTTCTTTTATCCCTTTTGAGTGGGTAATAGGTAGGTAACAAGGTAGCTATGGCAAAAGATGGTTGTTTACTGAGAGTCCAGGATTTATAAACCTCAGCATAGCAACTTTGAAAGTCAGATGAAATGGAGGACTCCCTTGGGTAGATCAGCAAATAGAGAAATGTACTCTAGACTAATTATTAACTTTGGTGTTTGTTCTGTAGTTTCATAAATGTCTTACCAGTGAATTTACTCTATTTGCTAACTTCTGTATTTTTCCAGAAAGAAAAAAACTGAAGGCACCTATGACTTACCTTACTGGGACCGGGCAGGTAACTCACATGGTCTTTGCATCTCATTTCCATCAGAGGGATGTCTCTCCCCTACAGGGGGCAGTAGTGAAAAAAGAGTCATTCTCAGGCCCAGGTGAACTCCCCGACACTGTTAGAACAATGGCATTACTCTTCAGTTCTCACCGTTTTTACTCTTCTGCAAAATCTCTTGTAGTTCGTAAGTAATGAAGTGAAAAGTACACATTTCTTATAACAAGCTCTGTTCTTTTTCTTCTGAAAAACTTGTATACTTTTTCCTGTGTATCTGTTTCTCATGAGGGAGACTGGCTTTCTGTGGCCCATGTGAACCCTGAGTAAGAAACAAAAGACTGTGGTCTTCAGGACCCAGTGTGTGTTTGTCCTCTGCCATGGTTATTCACCAAGTGGAGTCCAGCAGTTGAGGAATTGGGAGGTCTCCCATGATGAGTTGTCATCTTCTGAATTGCTGCTAGTGACACCAAAGGGGCCCCCCTACCAGTCTCTCACTTCCCAATCTCACTACTGGATCAGCTCTTAGGAGCCAGGAGAGTTCACTGCTGTGGCTAGGGTAGAAAAGGGCAGCTAGTGCCCCAGGGTAGATCTTGGAAAATATTTTTTGGGAAAAACGTAATTAAAGCCACCCCTAAAATAGATACTCTATCCGGCTGTACTTTACTAACAGTGATTTGCCTGCGTGTGTACTGCTTGGTGCTGGATAGTCTATCACAGCAAAAAAAAAAAAAAAAAAGTTTGATTATAAAGGCAAGTTTGTAGAGATATTTGTTATAGAAATGGCTTAAATGCAACAGGATTCCTCTCTTGATATTACTGTTTGAGATACAGGTTTTTATTTAATGGTCTGTTTGGCTTACCGTCACAATGAAGGTTGGTGGAAAGGAATGAAGCAGTTTCTTCCTGCAAAAGCAGTGGACCATGAGGAAACCCCAGTTCGCTATAGCAGCAGCGAAGTTAATCACCTGAGTCCAAGAGAAGTCACCACAGTGCTGCAGGCTGGCTCTGCAGGTAGCTATGTTGCAGCCTTCTGGCACCAGGCACAGGGAGAAACTGCTTAGGCTTGCTATAAAGTGCTTTGGGATTTACAGTATCTTCGATCCCCTTCATGTTTAAGAAACTAATTGTTTCCTAAAGGTAGAACCACTTTTTAAAAGGTGACTCTTAGAGAGTGATTTCTGTGTCTTGGATGTTGTGTGTGTAAAGTTGGGACACTCATTTCTAAAGACGCTGGGCGTTATGTACATTAACTGAGGCTTTGCTTGTTCGGTTTGTGGGGAGACCCGAGATGTTAAGAGGAGAAGAGGAAAGACAGAGGAAGCTTTACAGTATTTATCCTGTTAGCCTAGTATGTATTCATTTTAAATATTTCCTAATGTTTGAAAAAAACCTCTGAAATTATTTTTCAAGATTTTTATTCCAGTAATTGAATGTTTCTTTTCCAAGGAAATATTCTGAAAATAATTCAGAAAGGAAATATTCAGTAAAGAAATATTCTGTCTGTAAATCTAAAGAACATATGTGAAAACTATGCAGAATTACATGAATGAGACTTTCTGGTATATTGTTACTATGAGAAGTACTAGACAGTATGTTTAATTTTAATTTTTGAAGTTCTTGTAGATTAAGTATTGATGGCAACAAAAGTACCCTAAAGAATGTTTGCTTTTAGTGTAGTCTGCAGCCGCCACCCTAAATTATGCAATCCCTTTACTAGTAAAATGACTTCTCTGTTGTTTTGTGATACCCACAGAGTATGCTCAGCCACTCGTAGGAGGAATTGTTGGTACACTTCATCAGAGATCTACCTTTAAACCAGAAGAAGGAAAAGAAGCAGGCTATGCAGACCTAGATCCTTACAACTCACCAGGGCAGGAAGTTTATCATGCCTATGCTGAACCACTCCCAATTACGGGGCCTGAGTATGCAACCCCAATCATCATGGACATGTCAGGGCACCCCTCAGCTTCAGCTGGTCTGCCCTCCACATCCACTTTCAAAGCTACGGGGAACCAACCGCCCCCGCTAGTGGGAACTTACAATACACTTCTCTCCAGGACTGACAGCTGCTCCTCAGCCCAGGCCCAGTATGATACCCCGAAAGGTGGGAAGCCAGGTCCACCTGCCCCAGACGAATTGGTGTACCAGGTGCCACAGAGCACACAGGAAGTATCAGGAGCAGGAAGGGATGGGGAATGTGATGTTTTTAAAGAAACCCTTTGAAGGTGATGCTGCTTTTTACAAAGCATCGTTTTAAAGCACATGGCCTTTTTTTTTTTTTTTTTTTAATTATTAGTGGTAGTAATATATAGAATGTATTACATATCTGTCACTGAAGTGGTTGGGGAAAATGTGGTGACCAAGGTACAGGAAACTACTAATCTTGCCATCTTGCTTTAAAGGTGTTATGGTGGCACAGTTACTGCTCGCCTGTTAAATTTCAAATGTCCTGTTTGATACTACTGTAGAACACTATTTTTAATACAGAAAAAGCTCCCTATAATGCACTTCAGAGAAATGAAAAATCACTGAGAGTATTTATTACCAATGCTGCAGGTACATTAATGAACTCGAGATGGCTCTGTAAGCCTGACTGGCAATAACGCATGGTACTGTTCTTGAAATACCTAATGGCTTGAAATTCTAGTCTTGTGTGTGAAAGATGGGTACTATCATGATTTCCTCTTTTATTCCTATATTCTTTTCTGGATTATCTTTTTTTAATAATTACTGATATAAGCATTTTTTTGATTGCAGCCGTATCCACTTATCCATCTTAAGATCTCTAGCTGGGATTCTCTGACTTGTAATGAGCAGGGGGATTGCTTTTTCACTTTGGGACACTCTTTAGAGCTTTAATGCTTCACAGTATATGGCCTGGTCTCGTCCTTGCGTGTTGCACTTGAGGCCCTTGGTGGCTTGCCCCATTCTTGTGTTTGTAAAATGTTTATTTCTGATGAGTGATGCTTGCCTTAGTCTCATGAATTCAGATCCCTTCATGTCTTTAAGTATGCTCCTCTATGTGTAAACAGGAACAACTTGACGATTTGAAAGCTTTAAAGGAGATTCTTCTCCCACCCCCAACTTTATTTACAATGGGATTTTTCCTAGGAGAGTTATGAAAAGTTGAAGGCTTCTAAGGGAGTGCTGTAAACATGATCCACTTACATTTATCACAGTGAAAGGCAAAATTATTCACTCAGAAGTAATATAAATTACCTCTTTAAAAAGTAACCAGAATTTGTCCTTTTGGGTTTTATACATTCACAAAATATACATTTTCCTTGAGTCTCAAGGTATTTTATATTTTCAGTCAGAAAAAATAATTTTTCATTTCAGTTTTTCATAAACTATTGCACACAATATAAACCTAACGTGTATTTTTCAGGACTGCATGATCGTGCACTTTGTCTATGTGGTAAGAGGTTTGAGTAATCCTGTATGTCACCTAGGAACAGACATTATAGCTTCCTAGCAAATGAATATTCATGCCTTGTTTTTGATACCTCCTGGCAGCTTCCATGTCACCACTTGTTCATACCTGCCCAGAGCTAGTTTTAGACACAGCAAAATAGAAACCCTCTGTAATTTATTAGCCAACAATGTAAAACCATCTTTAAAAGCCTTCAGACTGGCAACATGACATGAGCAGTTCACCATATGATAAAAATATATAAATCTGACATTCCCTCTTCCATAAACCTTTGTCTGTAGATTTAATGTAGAACAGTACTTTTCCATAAAGTTCGAGTCACTTCTGTTGGCCTGAGCCACCAGATTATGTTGTTGCCAGAATTCACTCAATTTGAATAAAGATGAACAGTATTTGTTTTCTTGCTTCCATGAATTATATCAGTATTCTAAAACATGGCTTCAGAAAGAGAACTGTTTATTTCTGCAGGCTTCCTGCCCTTTTGTGGTATGGTTTTGTTGGCCTTATTTTCACTGGTTTTTCCTTCTCCAGACTTTGAGGCGCAATTTCATTCATTGAAAAATCAATACATATTTTGTTTCAAAATGTTTGAAACAAAAGACATAGATGTTAGACTTTTATTAAAACATACATGGATGTGTATTATTAACGCAGTCATCCCTTTTCAGGTGGGAAGAGAGCAAACCAGTTGATTTTTTTAATTCATCCTTAACACAGAGAATATACTTTTCCTCAAGTAATATACCTGTTTGAAGCTTTAAGAGAGATGTTTTTGGTAACTATTTCATTTTCCCAAAGAAGTTTGCTATTCTCATGTTAATTGTGTATACCTGATTGATTGTTTTTTCCTGGAGGTTTTTGTTGTTTAGTTTTGGTTTTTTTTAAGAGGCAAGTGTTTCTGAAATGATGCATATTTTAAAACTCAATTCATATTGCCACTGTGCTATCCTTGAACTACCAATAATTTTTATAAAATATCTAGTTTTTACTACTTTTATATAAACTTTACTTTCCAGATGAAGAGCTGAGCCTGATTCAAATGGTTTTTCTGCTTTGTACTTCTTTTTAGTTTACTGGTTTTTATAGTAGAGGTTTTCTATTTTTTTTTTTTAACTACATTTATATCTGATGCATATATAGCTTTGGAGACAATCAAGTAACAACTGAAAATGTGAAAGTAACTGTATCTGACAAAATTCCCTTGTATTTTTATCCTTTGCTTGCAACATTTAAGACTTAAAGTCACTGGTGTATTAGATTAAGTTTTTTCTTATTAATACAGTTATAGAAATACATCAGAGACACAACAAATGTGGCCATTACAGGTTTCATAAAATTACACTGACTTGGCTGTTACTTGATCTTAGGAAACAGCACAGTTTAAGATATTGTGAATTCTGACTTATACTTTATTAAATGCTGTAAATCTAAATAGATCCTGTTGTATGTGCTGGGTCTAGTCCAGTTTATTTAAGTCCACGTTTCACTGTTTGCACTTTGCATTGAACAATGGGTTTATTCACTGATGTAAATGGTTCGAGTGAAGAATTAATGCAGTAATTACGACAACACATACACTTGCCTCTCCCCATCCCCAGAAGAGGGGAGCAGAATCCGAGCTTATCTAAATATGAATGTGGCCACAAAGCTGTGGAAAGTGACAAAGCTTGAACACCTTTGCCCTGGCTCTGCATTGTCACCTAGAGAGCAAGAGGTCTATAGAAACATCGTGTCAGATGAGACGATTCTCTGCTTTTTGGTTCTGAACTTGAAGTCCCTACAAAATCTAAGAGCTGGATGGTTATTAAAATGCTTTTAAAGTCAACTGTGGCACCAATTCTCATGTAATCCAACTTGTTGTTTTTTTTTTTTGTTTTTTTTTTTGGTGGCACTGGGCAAAGTGGAAACAAACATGTATTGAAATACATATTGGAAATAAAAATGGTTTGAGCGTCAGTGATATTCTCCCAGAATGTACTTTTCTTACCTCGGCATGTACTGTAGTCACTCAGTATTTGTATATGTTGCTAGAATTTAGATTGTAAAATAGTGAGATTTTAATGTGTTCATTTGTTTTTAATAAATTGTATATATGTCTTGCTCAGATTATTTGGTTTAAATAAAACAACCTTGAGGTTTGTAGCTTTTCCTTATACTATAAAATGCCAGATTCTTCGATTTTAACATCACTCATTTATGGCCAATATTGTGCTTCCAGCAACATTTGAAAATGCCACTATTGGTTTTTACTTTGACTTTTTCTATGACCAGCACCATCCTTTTTTAAAAAAAGTAATTTCACCTTTTATTTTAGATTCTAAGGGTACATGTGCAGGTTTGTTACATGGGTATATTGTGTGATACTGAGGTTTGTGGTATGAATGATCCTGTCATCCAGGTTGTCAGCATAGTACCCAATACATAGTCTTTCAGCCCTTGCCCTTCCTCCTCCCCTCACTCCCCCCGCCCCAGTCCTCAGTGTCTATCGTTCCCATCTTTATGTCCTTGTGTACCCACAGCACCATCCTTTTTGAAGCCTGATTCACTTTATATCAACTGAACTTCAGCAGCCACACTGCAGCCTGTAGCTGTTGGTATGAGGGGAAAATCACACTGATTACATGTGAGTCCAGTTCTGGTACCTTCCTTTTGCACCTCAAAGTTAGAAGAATCAAAACTGTGGCACTCTGCAAACATATGCTGGTATTCATAGACATAGTCCATAATTAATGTCTGATCTGGGTTAAATCAGCTACTACTATTCTCCCCTTTATCCTGCTTTATAAGTACTGCATTCTGTTTCTGAGCCCGATCTAATGTATTTCACCCTTTACACACCCTCTTTAGAGAGGCAGGTTGGTTTTCAGTAATCAAGCCATGGTTTTCCAGTGTTTTCCAATTGTATTTATTGTTCAAAAGAGAGTAATTCTTTCTTCAGCTCATACCTCTTCTGACAACTTTTAGTTCCATCCTTATAACCTCTATTCTCTTCCTTCACCTCTCATTCCCCCACCTCCAGATGGCCTTTGGTTACATTTATTAAAATACAGGAAGGGAGACTACCTCACCACATTTGTAGGCTTGACTGGCTTGCATTGGATCAGATTCTCTGGTGCACCCTAGGTAGCCAGGCAAGCTTTCCATCTGAAGATTAGCTTTAATCATGGGAAAATGAGATTTTCTTTTTTTACCATTTAAATCCAAAAATGCCAACTTCACTTTTTTTTTTTTTGGAAGACAGTCTCACTGTCACCGAGGCTGGAGTGTAGTGGCGCAGTCTCGGCTCACTGCAACCTCTGCCTACCAGGCTCAAGCAATTCTCATGCCTCAGCCTCCCGAGTAGCTGGGAGTATAGTGCGTACCATGACGCCCAGCTAATTTTTTTGTATTTTAGTAGAGATGAGGTTTCACACCACGTTGGCCAGGCTGGTCTTGAACTCCTGAGTTCAGGCAATCCAGCTGCCTCCCTCAGCCTCCGAAAGTGTTAGGATTACAGGTGTGAGCCACCATGCCCGGCCTCAGCTTCACTTTTCTTAAGTGTTTACTTGTTCTGTTATCTTACGTACCTTTCCTAATTTACTTAAAGTGGAAAACCTTCAAAATTTAATAAGTCAGGCAAAAAAAAATAATGTTCAAGATTTTTTTTTCCTTCTTGAGCTTGCCTAGCTTAGCTTCATTGTATAAAGTTAAACTTCATTTCTTTAAAATAATACAAAGCCATCAGACTTTAGTAATTGTATTCTTTAGTTATTTACTTATCTAGAACTTTATGTTTAGCCTATTTCCTTTAACTTAAAAACACTGCCTTCATTGTACCCAATTACTCTTCACAATCATGGTTCATTTAATTCTGGGGTTGTCAGGGGAGAGCTTAAACCAGTATGAACTTAGATTTCCAGAGCCGAGTGGTTTCAGCTCGCCACATCAAGCCACATCATGTGATTTTCCACGAGCCATGTTTACAGTAGCCAAATATACTTCTCAAAATGTCTTACTCCAGTCAGAATTGTTGTGGTAAACGAAATCCTTAGTAGGAAGTCATATCCCTTCAAAAATCTAAGATGAAGTTACTATAAAAAGACATGTAAAAACACCTCAGAAAACTAGCTTATTTTAAAAACAATGCAATCAAAACTTATTTTCCCGATATCTTAACCTTTCTTGGTTTTCATAAGTTAAATATACAGTATTCACAGAAATTAAGCTGGTGGTTATGAATCACCAGGCAGCAACAGACAATAAACATAATTATTTGACGAGTGCATCCAACATATTTTAAACTAAAAATTGCAGTACAAAAATAAAACTAACACTGTTAGCATCATCTTCCGAGTCTGTAGAGTCAGTCTTGAGTCAAGTTGATTACCAGGTTTTTTTCTATAATGTCCTTCAAAAAGAGCTGCTCTGCAGTCACATTGTGATACGCGTTCTAAAGAAGAAAAATGTAGTTACCATCTTTCCCAGTCTCAACGTGTTAGCAGTACCAATGGAATACTTCATATTTAAAAAGTTCTGAATGAAGAACTCGAATGTTAAGTAACGAGTGGCATGGACTTTTAACTTTTGATAGCCTTTTAAATTACTTTCCTTGCTGGTTCTTGTGCAAAAGCTTTCCCTACAGCCCACTCTTTCCACTTCAACTCTCACATAAGTAAGGCTCCTTCATATCAAACCCTGGTAGACCGAATCATGGTACAATACAAATCTGGAGACCAGAATTTTGAGTTGTTCACTTTAATGGAAGAAGCCCCTAGAACTCAGTTTAAGAACAAACAAAAAAATCAGCCTGGAGATAAGAAACTTATAATGCCTAGTTCAGTTTAAGATGTGTTAAAAATTACTGTTCTATACATGAATATCTAAGTTTTCTTCCTGAGGAAGTTGTTTTAATATTCTGCTTTTTAGGTGACACTTGAAATACCACAAGTGCTACAGGAAAGTTTAGGGCCGAGGAGAAATGAGCCTAATCCAAAGTCTGTTGGGGCACCTAATTCTTGAAATACTTAAGTGCTTGTCTTACGTGGTGGGGACAGAGGATGAGGATGAGGGACAAAAGACAATACTAAAATCTAACCTGATTTATGCCACTTCCTCAGCTTATATTATAGTGGGATGATTCAAGGGGACTCATTTCATGAGATATATCCCTATACTTTATATCAAGTAATATTTCAATATTAAAAGTATACAGATAACATTTTAATCCTATCACTTGTGATGCACTACTCATTTACATTAGAATTAGAAAACTAGGAAACTCCTTCCCAGTCAAGTAAAATACAAATCCTTAGTCAGGCACAGCAGCTCATGCCTGTAATCCCAGCACTTTGGGAAGCTAAGGCGGGCAGATCACATGAGGCCAGGAGTTCGAGACCAGCCGGGCCAACATGGCAAAAACTCGTCTCTACAAAAATACAAAAAAAAAAAAAAATTAGCCGGGCGTGGTGGAGGGGGTGCCTGTTATCCCAGCAACTAGGGAGACTGAAGCAGGAGAATCACTTGAACCTGCAGGCAAAGGTTGCAGTGAGCTGAGATTGTGCCACTACACTCCAGCCTGGGCGAAACAGTGAGACTCTCTCAAAAAAAAAAAAAAAAAAAAAATTAAAGCAAAATTGTTAAAAAAACAAAATACAAATCCTCACTATTAATCCCTATTCAAGAGAAGTGTGATCCAGTATGAAGGTTTGTAACCTTTTTGACCATGAAGATTCTCTTGTAGGGTTAAAATATTCTAGATCATCTTGTCTACTTATAAACAACTGAGAATAATTAAGCATAGCAATGCAAGGTGAATTTGTAGTATCTCAAACATAGCAAGTTGGCTGAATTTCCATAGTGCAAATATGATAGAATATCTAAAGTAAGGTTCTATACTTATATGGATTTGATGACACTTGGCAATAACCATGAGGCCCATAAATTGGGATTTGATGCTGTAGTAAAATGATCCTGTACATGAGTTCTAGTTGCAGCCCTTGGTAGCCCTGTAATCCCCATCAAGCCCTCAACCACTCAAAACCTGGTCCCTCAGTAATGAGTGTGAGAAGAGAAAATATGGGATTTCCATCCCTCAAGGATTAGTCCAAAGCATATGTATATTACCTAAAGTATATTACCTTATTCATCAAAGACATGGTGGCATTCCCATAGTAGTGCAAAGGACTCTTGAGGTCAGAAAAGTTGTATTTAAAACCAGCTAGGTGAACTTCGTGACATATGTAAAATGCCAATGTGATGGCAATAATTCCTGTTGTTGGGTGTTTAGGTTTCTGGGGGAGGGAACGAAAAAAAAATTTTTAAGCAAAAGGAGCTCCTTGTTTGCAAAGCATATTTAGTTGGCCGAATCATATAAAACAGGGATTTCTAAACATTTAATAAGGAGAAAAATAATTAAGCTCTCATATAAGGCTCAAGCCCCAAAGAGTATGCATATATACCTTAACTCTAAAAAATATATAAACTGTGACTGAAATCTTGGGAAGTCTTTAAAATAAAATATAGTTGCGGTATTAGCCCAGAGGACAACTATCAAATGAAAGAATACTGTGAGGCTTAAGGAAGAGAATGTTGCTGTATTGTTTCAAAAAATACAAAAACATGATGAGTCAGGCTTCTTACAGCAAAAGCAAAGCCTGGGAATTTTGAACATGTATGAATTTTAAGGACAGCTTAATTTGCAAATGGATGGAATCATGATAAAAGAGTTCATATAAATTTGCCTTCGAATAGCTGTATTTTATACTCACCATTTAACTCTAGGGAAAGGCTAATCAAGCACTTCAATGACAAATTGTAATAGTATCTGACTAGAAAATAAATATTCCAAATGCATACATAGCAATATCACAATCTCAACTGCACCATTAGTTTTTTAGAAAGAAAAAACAAGCATCCTCTTTCCTTGTCTTACATATATCTTGAAAACCAGTCTGACAGATATTTGACAAGAGGGTCTTGGCTTCCAGAAATTGTAATTTTCACTGAGATGGGCTTCAAAGCAAAAAATAAGATATATCATAAGCTTTTTATATAACGCTTTCAAAAAAGTGTTTCTTATAGTTCCCATTGAAATTACATATGACTTAGTATGATTTTGAGGAAAAGAAAAAAAAATCGAAGAAGCACAATCAAATCAAATCAACTCCAGGAGGCAAACTTGTCTGAAAGTGTTAACTGCCTTCAGCATAAACTTTTCTTTATCCTGTGTACCACTGTAACCTAGAAGTCATTCAGCCTCAGTGATCCCATTACTTTTCCTTCTCCTTGCCCCTTTTCATGTCTTCTACTTCCTTTCTTCACATATTAAGAGTCCTTCGGCCGGGCGCGGTGACTCACGCCTGTAATCCCAGCACTTTGGGAGGCCGAGGCGGGCGGATCACAAGGCCAGGAGATCGAGACCATCCTGGTTAACATGGTGAAACCCCCATCTCTACTAAGAATACAAAAAATCAGCCAGGCGTGGTGGCGGCGCCTGTAGTCCCAGCTACTCGGGAGGCTGAGGCAGGAGAATGGCGGGAACCCGGGAGGCGGAGCTTGCAGTGAGCCGAGATCACGCCACCGCACTCCAGCCTGGGAGACAGAGCGAGACTCTGTCTCAAAAAAAAAAAAAAAAAGAGTCCTTCATCCGTCTTTATAACCACTCCTTTATGTAGACCAGCTCTTCTGCGGCCATCACTCACAGAACCTATATTACCACCTGACAAAACTCTTAGAAGAGGAATAAGCACTGCAGTCAACCTGTACCCACACCCCAGCAACAGAATAGGGCAGCAGAAAAATATGCTTATGACCCAACTCTCAAACAGGCATTAAGTATGCCCAGCAATCCAGTTACGTTTGACTAGTAAATTTCCATTCCTACTCTCCAAGATGAGAATTTATAACTTTGTATCCTCCAACAGCCCTACTCTCCTTCCTAATTTGACTATTTAATCTCTATTTTTTTTAAGGAACCAAAAGCAGTCAAAAGAGTGACGTCATCATCCCAACTCCAAATCTACCATGCTACCTGTATCTTTACTCACATTTGCAGTGCTTATTCTCCTATAATGGATGAGATGTAACTTCAGCAACTTTTCACTAGTCTATATTTTATCCCATATCACTTCTCAACAATTTTACTTCTGTACTTACTTACTTTCTCCCCTCATCATCAGTGTTTCTTTCTGCTGAACCGCTCCCTTCAGCATATACACAGACCAAAAAAGAACAAAACACGCTTCTTCAATCCTGTATCATCTTCCAACTACTGCTTCATTTCTCTGATCCTTGTTCTAGCAAAAAGTCCACTAAAGATTTGTTGCTGCTTGCTCATGTCCCAGGTTCTCTTCAACCTAATTTAAGCAGGCTTTTTCCTTCTTTCTTGTTGTCAATATATATCACCAATATGACCTCCACGTTTCTAAAACCAGGGTTTATTATTTACGTTCAACCTCTGGACAGCATCCGATATGGCTGACTTCTCTTGAAATACCGCATTTGGTTTCTGGGACACCATGTCCTACTGGGACTTTGATATAGCTACAGTTCGTTCTAATGTTATCACTAAGTATGTTCAGGGTCTTCCTGTGCTTTTGGAATTAAAGATATTACCTAAAATGAAGAAGCAAGAGATGTACCTGATCATACTTCACTTAGAAAGATAGGAACTGAAAAGTCACAAAACACATATTCAGAAGCTGTCCTTTACCCTCAAAATTACTAGGAAGTCAGCTTTAAAATCAAAACATGGATGCTTTTTGACTTGAGCATTCCACTTCCAGCAGTCTATCCTACAGAAATGCGACAAATGGTCAGAAAACCCCTATAAACACATGTACTACTACATTATTTAAAGAGAAGAAAATGTTGGATATATCTGAGTGTCTATAAATAGGGGAAGAGTTAAATAAAGGGAAAAAAGAAAATAACAATACCTATGGTATAATCATCATTATACTGAACAAACAAAAAGAGTGTGTGTTTATGAATGCATAGCAAATAGTCTGGAAGCACATAAAAGGTAGAAAAGCTTGAGAGATTACATGGGTTACAGAGGGAAGAGAAAAGAATGGTGACTTCCTTTTTGATTTTTAATATTATTTTCAGTGTGCAACACTAACTTATTTGTTTTCAGCATATAACACTTTTGAATTTCTTAATCACGATTTTTATCATGCTAAATATACATCATGAAAATACATGATATATATTTATTTCTTTGGATTTTTCCCTACTTTAAAAAGGGGGAAAAAACTCATTTCAACCAAGGTATCATGTTATACAGTTACTCAAGCTTCCAGGGAAAAATATATCTGCCACCGTATGTGAATACTCCCTAGAGTATTGTTTTCTAGGGAAAGTAGGCAAACAGGAGTGAAAGTCAACGAGATTTCAATTTGAAGTTTCAAGAACTCTTTCAATATGGCTGTAACTGCCATTTCTTGAGAATTCAGTGCCAACATTTCCTCTGACCACAGAAATGTTTCTGGACTGCTTTATTGTCCTTCCTCACCTTTCCTCTGGCTTTCCTGTGATATTTTTATCAGCATCTCAGACAGTTCTTTTCAGCTTGCAAAGCCATGCACTTGTCCTGAAGCCAGGCCAGCTACTCTGAGCACAAGCCTGCCCGTCAGCCCACCCAGTCAGACTCTCCTCACTGCAGAACACTGAGGACAGAGTTATGAAAGAAAAACTGTTTGAGCATGCGCAAAGAGACCCCAGGAAGGCCCTACAAGGGCAGGAAAAAACCCAACTTAAAATTATATTTCCTTGCAACATAAATGAAAAACATAAAGATAATATCCACAGATAACTACTTTCACTAACTCAGAGATGACCCTCAGAAATCATCTCATGAGATGATTTTTTTTTTTTTTTTTTGAGAGTTCCCAGGACCCTCTATCCTACCTCAGCCAGATCGGTAGTTTGAAACCATGCAGAGATAAATACATACCTGATTTTTGGGAAACACTTTTGGAAAATGAAGCAGTTCATAAGCTGCTGTTCTGATAATGAAAGGATCTAATATTCGGATTTGATAAGGTTTATAAATCAGGTTTAAGGCTGGTTTCTTCCAAAAACCATTAGTGTTCTGAAAGTAAGAATATAGAGAATAGAACAGTGTGGCTGTCTGTTTTTTAAGGAAAAAAAGCACTACAGGTAATCTGAAGGCAGAACAATTTTGCCTACTTACTATTTTGTCACCCATCAACAATTCCAACAGCCACCTTAAATCATGTGGCTTAAAAGCAGTGAGAATCACTGTCGTATTAGGGTCATTGTGAATGGGATCTGAAAAAACAGATTCTGGATAAAAAAGTCGGAAGGTTGTCCTTCTCCCAACTTCTTCTTCGTGTCCTAAAACAGGACCATTATTCATTCTGTGGATAGTAAAACATACAAGATATGTAGACCAAGTGCAGTATGTGCCATTTCCATCACAGTTCTCAGAGGTTTCAGAGTTGGACAAACATCAGCCTTTATCCTGCACTCTGAAGCCACAAAGCAACAGATCAATCTTTCACACATAATGGCCAAGAAGATCATTCCTTTTCATTAAATCATTGGTTGATCAAAGGCAGAAATACTCATTTGTATTTGAAAATTAATTGTGGAGCCAGTGATAATTCAGTCTTCCCTCCAGGGGAACTGAAGACTAAATTTAAAAAAAATGGGAACACAGAGCCCCAGGATACCAGAGTTGAAAGAGACCTTGGAGGACAAACCCCTGGAGAGAAAATTACTTGCTCAAAGCCACACAGTCATATAGCACATGGATGTGTGTGACTAACAGGTCAGAAGAACCACATTTCAGTTGGTTTAAAGACCCATCAAAATTGTTGTACTCTGAAATAAAGTTAACAATATAAATTTGCTATATTATATTCAAGCACAACCAAATGAATGTCTATTGCTAGAATAAACTAAAGAACCACAAAGGATCTACTGTTGAGTTTGTGTATGCTGAAAGCCAAGGTTGGACATGCACTATTTATGTACACATTATGAAGGAATGCTATAAAAAAAGAAATGCTGTTTCCAAAACAGTGTCCCCAAGGAGGATAAATACTGTTTTGCCCTTTGCCACTGACTCTATGTAATATAAGACGAACAGACTTAATAACACTTGAGATGACTTTCAAAATATTGTACCCATGGCATTTTCCTGTAAGGGCTTCCTGTGGCTCTAAATTATCAGATTTAGACAATTATGGGTAGAGAAACCTGTGATTGCTCTAAAATTGTTTTGTAGGTAAATTATCACAGCTTCCTCAAAATGGATAGTAAACAGAAAATAAGGTGACTTCACCATGCAGAAACCCTAGGCAGCTTGTAAGCCCACAAAACCCCCAATACTGCCAAACCATCCTAATTTTTGCCTCAGTATGCTAACTTTGCCATTCTTTACACTATTCACAGCTACTCCTAACACACACACACACCCCCCCCAGATGATGACCTTATCTCAACCTTTCACTAAAAAAATAGAGATAGAAAGGGCCGTATTTTCCCCTCACTACATCAGAGGGACTCTTGGTAGTTGTAACCACAATTCTGGCTCTCCTTTCCATTAGAAAACATTAACCACACTTGTATTCTGAACCCCCTCCCCTCTCTTTTACCAGACCGATCTCTTTCTCATTTCCACCAGTTAACCAATATGCTATAGAGCCTCCAATCTTTTCAAAAGAAGAAAGCAAAAAAAATCTCCCCTGACTGCATAACCATCTCTAACTGCCATCTGATTTCTCAACTCCTCTTTGAAGCAAAATTTTTGGACTACATTGGTTTCTCTACATCTTCATCTGTACATTCAGGTGTGCATTCTCTGCATTCCCTCTTCAACCTATTCCAGCCGGACTTCCTGCCACATCATGCCTCAAAGCCTGCTTTTGTCAGGAGTGTCAATGAGCTTCAGGTCACCAGTCCAATGGTCACCACTCTGTCCTTATCTTGCATGACCTCTCACCAGCACTGGGACACAGTTGGTCACTCCTGTCCTGAAACACTTTGCTCTCTTGGCTTCTGTGATCACTTTCTCCTGATTTTCTTCTTACCTCACTGGTGGATCCTCTTCATCTCCTTTACACATTCCTTTTTCTTTGCTCAACTTCTATACTTTGAGTTCTCCAAGGCTCAGTCCTCACTCTCTTCTCTCAGTCTCTCCTTGAGAAATCTCACCCAGTCCATGGTTTAAATACAGCTTATAGGCCACACGCCATCAAGATTTTAACCTGTTTATCCAACTGCCTACTCAACTTACCCACTGCAAATCTAATAAGCATCTCAAATCTAACATGTTCATATCATGGTTTTCCTCTAAACCTGCTCCTATACCAGTCTTCCCCAACTTAATGATACCACTCTCCAGTCAATCTCCTAAGCTGAAAACAGAGTAGGAGGCATCCTTGATTTCTTTATTCTCATTACTTTTCACATCTAATACCACAACAAATCCTGAAAACTCTATGTCTAAAACACATCTGCAGTCAGTCCACATCTCTTCCTCTCCTATGACAATCCTGCCCCAAGCCACCATCATATTATACCCGAATGCAGCAACCTAATTGGCCTCTTCATTTCCACCCTTGTCCCTCACCTTCCATTGTCCATGCCACAGCCAGAATATTTAAGAGATGACCAGATTGCATTGTTCTCTTGCTTAAAACCCTTAAAAAGCTTCCTGTCGTACTTAAAATCCAAGTCTCTAATCCTAGCTTACAAAGTCCTCTGCAGCCTGATCTTTGCTCACTGCTTCAGCTTCCGATTGCACCACTCTCCGCGTGCCTGCTACTTTCCAGCCTCACTGGGTTTTTGTGCTGCTCCTCTCAAACTCAGCATCATCTCCTCCTGAGGCCCTGCAGCAAACATCCTTTCTGCCTGGACTGCTCTACCATCATCTTCGTATGGCTATTGCTCCGTGGTCACTTGGGCCCTGCTTAGATGTCTCTTTCTCAAAGTGGTCACTCATTACAAAGGAGCCATTCAAAGATTCTCTATTATATCCTTTTTACATTATGTATGGCATTCATAATTTTTATATATTTAATTACTCGTTTTCTTCCCTCCACAGGGAGCACAAACATTGCTCTTATCCACTGCTATCTCTCCTGTGGCTAGAAGCATGCTGGCATACTGAGGAAACTTAACAAATATTTGCTAAACGAGTAGCCTGAAATCTAGGCCTAACTCTAGCCAACAACCAAGAGAGAAGGTTGTGCAATAAAATACACTAACAAATGGAAACATCTCCCCTTCCTTTTAAAACACAGCTGTATTAAGGTAAGAAACCATATTCTTTGGAAACAATTCTAGGGTAGCAAATAGAAAATATATTTACCTTATTATTACATCATAGGAGTCGATTTTTTCTCCTAATGTCTTATTCTTCAAAACTCCTCCATTACCAACCACCACACACTTTTTACAGGGTATGCTGTTGGACAGATGGACAAGTGAGAGATTGAGCCATCTTTTACCAAACTGGTTCCAAGAATCCACGCGTACTGTCAGAAACCCAGTGCCACATTCCACTTGTTGCGCAAGTAGAAAAAGAACCAACCACGACTTAGAAGTCTAGAGCTGTATTAAAAAGATACAAGATTCAATGAGTAACATTCTACAGGAAGAGCATATCATTGTACGCAACTAGTATCAGCCCATACACGTTCTCTCATTTGATTCTCATAGCCACCTACTGAGATAAGTCAGCCTGATATTCCCATTATACAAATGAAGAAGGAGGTTCAGAAATCTATTATGTAACATTTTAAAGTCACACTCCAAAGTGGAACTAGCATGTGGATCCAGAACTTGAGACTGAAACACCCCTCCATATAGGACTCTGCATGTGTGTTTTACATTATGTAGGTCTACATTTTTTGCCAGCATCACCCGCTCCTCGAATATACTACCTCTGGCTCTCTGCTGCATAAATGTGGATGGACAGTTTGGAATCTGGTGAGAAAAGTGCAGTTTTGTGTACCCTGCCCATGCTCACTTCAATTTCCCCAACATGGACTGGTCCTTGGAGCTTAACTAATACAAACTAAAAGTTCATGCAGTGTTCCTGGTAAAGAGCTTTAAAGTAGAACACAAAGGGGAACTCCATGTTGCTGGTCCATCTGTCTCCCAGCTCTTACCCCCACCCAGGCAGGCCTGGAGAAATGACAAAATAGACTGTGTCCTTGCCCTCTAGGAACAAAACTACAGAAGGGAAAGTTGTTGAGGCTGTCCTTCCAGGGCCCTCATGGCATGGAAAGTCTAAAGAGAACACGGTTTCCCTAAGACCCATGAAATCGGCAGACCAGATGAACTCAAGACCTTAAGGCTTGTAGGAAATAATGAGTAGCAAAACTGTACAAACACTGTGGAACACGGAAACATGGAGAATGCAAGAATTCAGAAACTGTTTAAAAGAGCCAAGCATTGGCTTTATCAGGTAAACAGGAAATGGTGTACACACTCCTATATTCATTAAATTTACCTTTTTTTGAGTAAATTTATCTGTTTATCTGATTATAAGGTTGAACACTGTAAGTTTATCTGATTATAAGGTTGAACACTGTAACATTTAAAAAATACTTTTAGCGGCCGGGCGCGGTGGCTCAAGCCTGTAATCCCAGCACTTTGGGAGGCCGAGACGGGCGGATCACGAGGTCAGGAGATCGAGACCATCCTGGTTAATATGGTGAAACCCCGTCTCTACTAAAAAAGTACAAAAAACTAGCCGGGCGAGGTGGCAGGCGCCTGTAGTCCCAGCTACTCAGGAGGCTGAGGCAGGAGAATGGCGTGAACCCGGGAGGCGGAGCTTGTAGTGAGCTGAGATCCGGCCACTGCACTCCAGCCTGGGCGACAGAGCGAAACTCCGTCTCAAAAAAAAAAAAAAAAAAAAAAAAAAAAAAAAAAAAA